>NW_015386835.1:139195-192088 GCF_001527695.2 Protobothrops mucrosquamatus | reverse complement strand
TGAAAACAATTGTAAATATATCACATGTAATAGCTATGACAATGTTTGTTGGAAAAATAAATCTCTCTTCAGCAATTTATTATCATTTTGTTGAATTTAGGATGTAATGCCAGATAAGCTTTCGGGGGGGGGGGAGGAGAGAGAGGGGGGGAAACACCCACACCCATAGCCACAACTAATACCATAAATCTCAACTTTGGAGGATTTTCCTCCCCAAAGATTGACTTGTTTGTGACTCCAGTCAAGCAATATGCCATCAAAGTACACTCTGTGTGTGTGTGTGTGTGTGTGTGTGTGTGTTTATGTGTGTGGTTTTTCTGCACTTTTTCACGCCTCAGAGCTATGGCTAGGCTGTGAATATTCCCATGGCAACAGAATCATGAACATTCAACCCAGCACTGTTTGAAGATATCTATCAACTCGGAGACCGTGTCTCTCATTGAGTGGAGCAGCTTCTGTCTGCAAATGATACTACATTATTGTCATGAGGGTGTGTGAATACCAGGTGAAATTTCATCAAGGTTGAATTTTCCACTCTCCTCCTTGTACAGCAGGACCAATTTTGTTGCAGAGGGGGCGTTCTCATGACAGATACAGGAAACCTGTGGTACCAGGGAGTGGCAACTGCAATTTTTCAGGATGTTGCAGGTATCAATATAGGCTTCCTCCATTTTCTTTTTTAATTTAAAAGTTAAACATGGCCCAAGTATAATAACATCTTATGTGAAAAAAGATAGAGATCTTGGGAACTTTGCCTATCTTGCGGAATCTCAGCCATTAAAAAGAAAGAGACAGTGGATATCAAGTAGCTTCTGTTTTTCCAACCTTCACTAAGTAAAGTAAAGCTGTTGCTGTTTTGGAAACAGCCTGTTGTCAGATTCTTGCTAAAAAGCAGCCTAGTTTTCACAGGACTCTGCTTTGTAATGTTCTTATCCATCTAGTCTAGGACTGTCACTTTGATTGACAATGGCTTTCCAGTCTAAGGGGCTTCCACGTCCCCATTGTTTCTAAGCTTCAATCCTTCAAAAATACTTTGAAAACAGCTCTTGGTGTTTGTTTATTTTTTCCATTTCCTCCAATTCAGAAACATGCAAAACAAGGAATGAAAATCAAAATCCTGTCTTGAGCTTCAGGCCTTACGGTAACAGGCATCCACTCGACCTGGATTCCACATAAGAGGAAAAGAAAGGAAACAATTTAAAAAAAATAAGCAGTCCTGGTGGTTTTCTCATCCCATTCATCTCCTGAAAAACAGTGAAAGTAACAGAATTTTCTCAATCTCACCCTTTCTTGCTTGCCTAGGCGGCTGAAGTGGACGTGGGATGCTGACAACATTAGTAGTAACAGGAGGGTGTCAGAAGATGAAGGGCTGGGAGTGAGTCAGAGGTGAAGCAAAGATTCTCCCCTGTAGAAATGCTTTGCTGCCCCACCCCCGCCCCCAGCTTCCAAGAGCTGCAGTATTCCAGCTCAAAACCAGCTTCAGAGGGCTCACTTCATGACCCGCTCAAATGTGGCATGAACTTCATCTCTTCCCTGACCCACAGCTAAGGCTGCTTAAAATCCTCTTTAGCTGCTCCAGTTATAAAGTAGCATTTTCCTTCTCTCCCTCATCTGATTTTCATGATGGAAGTCCACTAGCACATTTCACTGACAATGTGGATTACTAACAGTCACACAGCTAGTATCTGCCCTGCTCCTACCAGTCCATGTCATCCACCTTCTGCTAGCTAGGGACTCTCCAGCCATTTTGACTCCGGCTGCAGGAGAGACTGAACACCTGGTTTCTGCCCAGGTAAAGCATGACTAGTGCTTTCTGAAGCACTTACACTGGCTGTTTATGAACACGGATTTAGTGCTCTTCTGAAAAGAGAGGTAGACTTGGACTTACAAAACAGGCCCAGTGCTCTCTCAAGCACAGAAAATGGATTTAAACTGAGAAAGTTACAGTCTGCCACTTCTGTGTTGCCAGTTCAGTCACTACTGCATGGATTTCCTCTGCTTTGGGTAAAAAAAGAGTTTGCATGGCCATACATGCATTTTACTGTTTTATTACTTGGCAAGGTGCAGGGGAGGGTTACCCATTACAGCTTCATGCAATTCACAGGCAATTTCTGGGAGCTGCTGGCCATGATATCAGAACTGAATTCACTGCCAGCTCTGCCATTCCTTTTCAATACCTTTCAATAGCAGAGCTTGGTTATTATTGATCACTCTCTCCCAGTTCATCCCATGCTTCTCTGCTCTTTGGACCAGTCAACCAGGTTTTTTGGGTGCAGATGTTGAACCAATTTTCAGAAATAGCCCAACTTGACATGGGACTAAATGTTGCCACCTCTTTCCCTGTTTTCTTCTTCATGACTAGCACTACTTTCTGGGAATACCGATCCACGTTTGCTACAGAAATCCTGCAAGGATGTGGATAGGAATGAAATATTATTGTCAGATTAAGCCAATATTGCATTGAAAAAGGAAAAACACTGCCCCTCCCATCCTGGTGCCCTCCAGATGTGTTAGATTACATCATCCCAGCTGTTTGTGCTGGTTGGGAGTGATGGAAATTACAGGCCAAGAACTGAAAAACCTCAGTCCTGTCAAAGCAAACGGTGACCTTGTTTTCCCGTGACTCTCTCAGAATTTTTTTTTTTACTCCTTTAATGCCTTTTTCCTCTTGGCACATTCAAGAGTTCTGTTTGTTGCTAGGTAACCTTCTGATTTAGCAGCACAGGATGAATGTCCCTGCTGGGAAATGGAAGGATACAATTAGTTATGAGAAGTCCTACAGCCTGGGGATGTCTCAGAAGCAGGCAAGACTGAAGAGTGCCAGCCAATCATCACATACATTCCCTCAAGGAAGAAGGTATCTGGGCACCGGTGACTAGACTACTGGGCGTCATCATATTTCATGTAGGCAAATTAGTTCATGAGGATTATATTTTCGGCTTAACAACTGGGGCTAAAGGCAGAGGTTTTCTATACATTTCATACTCGGCTACTGCCGATTCCACCATGATAGGTGTTGGTTTTCCAGACGTGCAGCTGGCAGCCGCTTGCTCTTCTGAGGCAATTCCTGGTCAGCAGCTTTGGGACTTTCATCTTTGTTCTTTATGATCATGTTTGCTAGCTAGAAGATTCTGTACATTAACCCTCAGGAAATTTATAACCACCCTCCTCTGACTGCCAAGGTGAGGTGTAGGCTTTTGACAGCTACAGAGCCTAGCGCCAGCCCCCGCCGCCTCCCTTTTCTGCTCAGTCCGGGCACTTCACAGCTTGCAGATCCCTAATTTGTTTAAGAATTTTACTAGGCCAAGAGTCTGATGCCAAGCATTGGACAGTAGAAGTTTTCTTCCATTTATTTAAGGCTCCTTAGTTTGCTATTTTACATCATCTTTCATTGCTTCAAAAGCATGGAAAGTACAGTACTGACAGCCCTTAGTTTTCATGGATTATTCAAGCCGGTTCGTTATTTGTAGAAACTGCATGGAGATTGCCCTTCTAGAACATTTAAAGAGGCATCCACTCCTTTTACAAGACCAAATGAGAGTAGCAAAACAAAATGTAAGGTAGTGAAGGGTTTTAACAAATCTGTACCTCCCTAGGATACTCAGCAGAGGTCTGTTCTTTTAGGAATGCAATTATTGGCCAACTCATTTTATAGCAGAGCAACTGCTAATGTATTGTTTGAAGTTAATATAAGTTAACCGGCTGTAAACAGAGATTCCAGAGGTATGATTTCAAAACAAAGGCAGTATTTTCTATTAATCAAAGGATACAACAGTATATATTATTATGGCAGAGATTTTGTGACATCTTAGAATATTTTGTATTGTTGATATTATAGTGATGAATGCATTAGTAAAACAATGATTAATGATAAATAGATTGGTAGATTTTTTTTCCTTTTCTTTGTATTTTTCTTTGTTTAATTTTCTTGTTCTTTAAGAATAAAGATTGTTATGCATGTCTAAACTAAATAAATAGTAATTTATTTATTTTTTAGAAAAAGGCAAAGCCTAAGCAGTTTTATAGTTAAAATATTTCTAGTACCTGAAACTGTCAGGGCTAAATCTTTTCTTTCAAGCTGCTCTTTACATTTTAAGGACTTCAGTTTGCCCTAAGCAGTGAGAATATTATTAGCACCATGAACTAAATTCATTCTGCCTCAGGATTTATTCTTTATAAATTAAAATCTTAAAGAATTGAACAAAATAAAATGTTTAGTTTAATTTATCTCTGCAAAATTATGCTAACTGTCTGTCTTTCTTTCTTTCTTTCTTTCTTTCTTTCTTTTTTTCTTTCTTTCTTTTCACAGTTTTAAAAACTGGTACATGGTGTTGAATATTAAATTTAGAAAAGGATTGTTGTAATATGAAAATTGTCTCACATCAAGGCAGAGGATAACTGGTTAGAGTCCCCCACTTAGACTGAGGCAGTGGATAATGTACACAAGTATAATCAAATTAAACGATTTCAGCTATTTAGTTTGAGTTAAAGTGATTTAACTGATCCTGGCAAGAGGACTCTTCCTATTCCCAAGAACTGATTCTTTTAATTGAAAGGGCAGGAAAGTTTCCTTAAAGGGACTCTGGAAACATACAACCAGCCTAGAAATCAGAGGTTGGTGAGATCTGATAGCTACAGTTTTATATTATATGCAAAAGCTAATAGTAAGTTTCTGGATGATATTCAAAGGTCTGATGTTAACCTTTAAGTTCCTAAATGGCTTGTGATGAGGTTAGTTAGATAAGATAAGATAAGATAATCTTTATTGTCATTTTTGTTTACTGTGGGCACAACGGCAAATATCAAAAATGAAATTTAGTTGCCCGCTCTCAAAGTGAAACAAATACATGACACACACCTAAACATACTATATACAACATATGTATAGACCCACACCCCTACATATATATAACACATAAATATTAAATATTGTCCATCTTGAATATATAATGGAAGAAGGAAGCTTGAGAGTTCACAAGGTTAATGCTGTATGGAATGAAACTATGGCTGAATCTGGATGTTCTGCTATGGATACCACGAAGCACAAGGAAAACAGGCCATGAAGAGGATGTGTAGTGTCCCAGATAATCTTACGGACTCTGCTCAAGCAACGCTTCTGTGCTATGTCCTGGCTGGAAGGGAGGGAACTGCCAATGATCTTTTCGGCCATCCTCACCACTCTCTGCACTGCCTTCCTGTCTGAAGCAGTGATGCTTCCAAACCAGACTGTGATGCTGTAAGACAGGATGCTCTTGATTGTCCCCCTGTAGAAAGTGGTCAGGACAGGGGAAGGAAGATGTGCTTTTCTCATGCGAGGCAGAAAATGCAGGTGCTGCTGTGCCCGCTTCACCAGTTTCTCACTGTTGAGTGACCAAGCCAGCCTACTCGTTAGCTGCACACCCAGGAATTTGATGCTGGTAACCATCTCCACAGGTGAATCATTAATGCACAGAGAAGTGTGGCTGTGCCTGTCTTTTCTGAAATCAACAATGATCTCTTTTTGGTTTTTCCAGTATTTAAAACTAGGCTGTTTTCCTTACACCAGTTCACCAACTAAAGTGCCAGAGCATTTTTGCTTTTTCATTTTCTATTATTATACTTTGTCTATTTTTTTAGTCCCACCAGTTCTTGCTTGCAGGCAAATGGCATTTCTTGCAGATATTTCAGTGCACCATTGTTGCTACTTTGTCATGCCATTGTTTGTAACAAATCTGTGTGACCTTCTTGCAGTAGCTAACTAGAGGCAGTCCACTGTATCTTCAGCTTCTTTGCAGAGTCAGCACTTGCTATCCGTTGCTGTCTTCTCATTTCTGGTTTTATGTGTATTTGTTCTTAAGGCTTGGTCTTGTGTAGCCAGAATTAGAGTCTCTATCTTCAACTTTCCTGTTCTTAGCCATTGTTGTTGTTTTTCCTTCTTGCAACTCTTCCGTCAGCACAATACACTGTAAAATCCTGGTTGATCTTTCCAGTTCCCATGACAGATTATTGAAAGGATAATGAAATTGCCCACTTTCTCTCTGTTGTAACACACTCTCCTCTAACACTAATGTGCAGCTAAGTGCTTATTCCATAATAAAACACCCGTGTTAATTTTCCCATGCTGTAATAGCCCTTTCATAATATATGAAATGCTAGGCTCCTGAGAAGATGATTATAAAGAAGGACGTTCTAATTTAGTGGCTCATTTAATAAGCACCAAGAGAAATATGAGGCCCGCCAATGTAGTGTCACAGTTCTATTTATATCCATTTTGGAGTATAACAAGATTTATAATGAGATTTTTTTTGGGGTGGTGTTCAGGTAGTAACGGGACGTTTGGGTCTGAAGTTAGGAAACATCTTATTAAATTACCTTTTGTTAATAGAAGATTCCCCTTCCCCTGGCTTGAAGTGTGCCTCTCCTTGAAAATTAATACTGCATATTTTTATTAATGATCTCAGGTTTTATTTAAAAAATAGTTTTTGCCATCTTTAAGTAAATCACAGAAAGTGATACAATCTGTCTTTCAAAACACAACATAACACAACAGTTATAAAAAAGAAGAAAAAGGATAACCATAATGGCTGTAAGAAAAAACAATAGCACTTTATTAAAATACGGTAATCCCTTTATTGGGTCAGCTCGGGGTCAAAAAGTAATATATCCTTTTTTCAGTTCTCAGAAACTCTATATCAAGTAAAATAGAAAATGAAGCAGAAAAGGGGACGTGGAAGAAATCTGAAATGTCAGCACTTGAAAAAGAGTCTAATTTGAATATTATTCACTATGGATTTCTTGCCTTGGTAACCAGTCACTTCCTCCCTTCCCCAACTTGTTGTTATACAACCACAATGACAGCCTGGCTTTTTCCTGCTCCTTAAAGTGCAAAACATCATGCAAAAGCCAGTGATTAATGCATTGCCAAACATGAACAGTGCACATCATGACAAAACCTAATAAAGCCACTTTCTAGAAATCAAGGTATCTTCATGATTCTGCACGCCCAAATGGGAGATCCCTTTTGTATCCCACGGAAATTGCCTTGATTTCCCTGATGGAAGAAAGGAGGAAAATCTAAATTAGGTAGTGGCTGAACATCAAGTTCTTTTCAAAGGCAAAGACCAGCAGATTATAAAATTATCTGGAAGCTCTGATTTCAAACCAAGAGTAGATCTGCACTTTCTGCTCATTCCATTGCAATACGGACAACCCTCCATTCTTAAGTGCAGAAATAGATTTATGTTATCCCCCACCCACTCGAAGTCCCTTGCAAATGTTTTGAAACTTTGCTCCACTTCAAAACTACAGATAGTCCTTGACTTACAACCATTCATTTAACAATCATTCAAAATTACACCAATGCTGGAAAAAGTGGCTTACAACCAGTTGTAAGACTTACGATGTATGACTGTTGCAACATCCTCATGATCATATGATCAAAATTTGGGCACTTGGCACCCAGCGTATATTTACAGTGGTTGCAGCATCCTGTGGTCATGTGATCACAATTTGTAACCTTCCCCAGTGTCTTTCAACAAGCAAAGTCAATGTGGGAAACAACTGCATAATTTGTTTAACAACTGCAGCAAAAAAAGGTCATAAAATTAGAGGGGACTCACTTAAGGATCACTTCGCTTAAGCGACTAAGTTCCAGTCCCATTGGTGATTGTAAGTTGAGGACCACGTGTACTGTCTTCTGACATTTTTAGGGGTCAGCTTAAACTCTTCCAGACAGCGGGTCTGAAGTGCTTCCTTTCATTTTGTGGCATTGGCTACAATGCCTGGCATGTTGTCTTCCCTCCTCTGGATGGTCGCTGGTCTGATCAGCCACTTCTTCTTGGGCTGCTGGATTCCTGTTTTCTGATGGATAGCAGCTACTATTTTCCACTCTTTTGAGCTTGATCCATTGATGGCCCATTACGTCAATGAACTTTTCTTGCCAGGGGGATCTATGGAGAGGTGGATCAAAAAAGTATAGACAGTAGCCACAACCGAAGTCTGCCCCCTTTTTACCTGTGTGGCAATGCATGTACAGAAGTGGTTCCAATTGCATGGTTTTGGTTGCCATCTTGATTTTTTTACCCCTCTCTCTGCAGACATTCCTGGGCAGGTAAATCTTTACAGTTTTTGACTCCCCCAACCCTTCACAGGCATCCCTGTTCTTCACCCTGTGTCTTTCTATGCCCATTTTCCGTGCTTATTGCTCCTTACATCCCCTGGTAGACATTATTTCAGTTTGGATGAAGCAGGCTCCTCTTATTCCCCTTCTCCTGCCCCCCCTCCCAGAAATTCAAAGATTCTCTTGTCTCTCTCTTATCCCCAACTAAGTTGAAACATGCTCGGCAACTAAATCTTTAAACTGCAATGAGAGTACAAAGTTTAACAAAAGGCTCTTTGCTTCTGTGAAGCTTGAACCTCGCTACAAAGTGTCCGCAGATCTACTGGAACAAAAGAACAAAGCAGCAACCTGTTCCCTTCGGCTTTAATCATTACAGCATCAAAGCAACAAGGGTACAATAAAAGGAAGGGGGGGAAAGGGGGCTGCATTATTGTCAGTGTAAGAAGAGGGTGGGAAGGCATCCATGTGTACACACTTCTGGGAAAGCAAAGGAAAAGGATGGGGACAAGGGAGGATGGAACAATCCCTAAAAGGAAAAAGCAAGCACAGAGGCCAGACAGCAGGGCTCATGTTCCCTGCACAGATGGGAAGGGCAAGAAGCAGAGGAACACGCAGTCAGAATCTGTGGTGGCCATAGTCCAAACGAGTCCCAACTGGTTGCCAAAGCACGGAATTGGGAGTTTTAAAATCAGCTTCAGAAACAGCCAGGAGCAGCCTAGAAGGGAAATGGGGTGGCCCTAAGAATCTGGAAGGCTGTATTAATTTCCTGCTATGGGCAAGGGCCATAACTTCTCTCTCTTTCCTCAAGAGGAAATGGAGCTCAAATGTCCTTCAGTGATTAAGCCAGAATATTTAAGATGGTGACCTAGTGCAAAAAAAGATAAAAGTCCTATGTTTAACAGTCAGAGAGAAGAGGGGATTATGGTGGCAGGTGCAGGTTTTCTTACCCTTGCAATACTGTATTAGGTGATGACAAATAACACCTGCCAATGTTTGTTTCTTCTGCATAAACATTAAGGGCACCAAAGTACCACTTTTCTATGCATCTGCCAAGCCAGAAAGGTTGGGGACTGCTATTCTAGTCCAATCGCCTGCCCAAAGCAGGACACCTTATACGGTGGTCTCCAAACTTGGCAACTTTAAGACTTGTGGACTTCAACTCCCACTGGCTGACGAATTCTGGGAGTTGAAGTCCACAAGTCTTAAAGTTGCCGAGTTTAGAGATCCCTGCCTTATACCATCCTGGAGAAACAGCTATCCAGTTTATTTCTGAAAAACTCCAGTGATGGAGCACCCAAAACTCTGAGATGCAAGCTGTTCCATTGATTAATTGTTCTCACTGTCAGGAAATTTCTCCTTAGTTCCAGATTGGATCTCTCTTTAACCAACTTCCACCCATTGCTTCTTGTAACTCAGGTGCTTTTTGAAGCTAGCCCCCTTTTCAACCTCACCTTGCAGGGAGTTTGTTTTAAATCTGATAACCACTGAAATTATATTATTATTGGCAATATTACCGGTTCACTTTATTTTATTGATCCTTCTTGAGCTCTTCTGCTACTTCATCTCTAAGGCCACATCTCTACTTGCCTTTTAGCATAGCATGTTGATAGCGCAGATTTTCTGCCTTGTTTTCACAATATTGCCTTAAATGCCTAGGCTTAAGTTGTCATAGTAACGAAGAAGCAATTTCCATCATTCTGACACTGTCCATAAGTTGTGCAAAACCTGTTACAGTTTGCTATCTGTTACTGGAAATGAAGTCAAATGACCTGTTATGGGTCTGTGGCATCAGGACTGTGTTCTAGAGAAAAGAGAGTCGGACTCTATCTAAGTCTTCCCAGTATTTTCATCCTTGTTGTGCTCTAGGTTCTTTTAAAATGGCTGACTGTTAGATAGATTAAATGTTTTCTATTAATTGCCTCTACCCTTTTGGGAAGAATGACAAAGTATGGGGCCCAGGGAAAACTTTCAGCAGGAAAGTCCATAATTTTGTTCTGGACCAAGTATTTTTGGGGGACTGAGGTTCTGCAAAAGAAGTTATTCCTTCTCCTTTTAATTTTAAAAGGTGTGGGGGACAAAACCACTGCAAATCACTGCAATATGATTTCTAAATAGATACTTGTAAAACTGATTTATAAATGTACACGTTAAAAGTCATTTTGTTCTAGTTTTCACAATTTCGAGAGTGTGATTCCTCAGGGACCTATCTGAGTCCTGTTATCTGGGAATAGTTTGTGTTGGTTCATCATGAAGAAGTGGATAGAGTCCTCATGGTTGTGAACTCAGCCACCTGTGTGCTTGACCCATGCCTCACCTGGTTAGTCAAGGCCTCTCAGGAGACGGCATGTGGTTGGAGCTGAGTGGTGATATGAATGCCTCATTGTTGGAGGGGATAGTATCACTCTCTTTAAAGGAGCAGTGCTGTGCCGCCTGGTCAAGAAGTCATGTTTGGACCCAGAGGCATTGGATAATTTCGGTCCAGAAAGGAAAGGCAGTTGGTGCTTAGCTGCCAAGGGCCCTGGGTGAAGTGGATTATCTGACCTTTTTCAGTCTAGGTTCAGGCCAGGGTATAGCAGTGAGACCACATTGGTTATGCTTCCTGATAACCTTTGGAAGGCTTTTGAAGGAGGTGTATCTCTCCATGGCTTTCAATACCATTGACCATGGTATCCTTCTGGACCAGCCCCAGCAGCTGGGATTGTGAAGAACTTGTTACATCATGATTACACTGCACATAATGCGCCCTCAGGCTTCCCACCGATGTTACTGGACAAGATACACAAGCACTTAACTTTTCTATTGAAATCAAGAGAATTTTAAAAAATGTCTCTTTTGAAATGCATCCTCATGACCATTGTGGGCCACATCCTTCTTTTACCCAGCAATAGTTCCTTGCATACTTTATATCCATACAGTGTATGGAGACATAATGCTATGTAATTCATACCCATATTGCAAGGCAAGGCAGAAAGAGGGCAGGGATTCCATTGGGCTTGTATTGAATTTCAGGAAAACTGGATCTTGCAAGAGACAAAAATGATTCAAATAACCTTGACTGCAGAAACATGCTGATTGTATGCACTTTGAGAAATTGTTTTTTTGAGATTTCTGCTGCCTCCCAGATGATCTACTTTCTAAACAGGTGAAAAATGTAGCTGGTTAAAAATAGCTGCAGGCTCAGTTTGAAATCCCTGAGTAAAGAACTTTTTCTATTCAAAAATTAAAACTATGGTATGTTTTTTCTGGGTAAAAGAAAGGAAGGAAGCAGAGATGGACCACACCTCTCCCTATTATGTGAGAAATAAAAATGGCCATTCAGGTTCTGGCAGCCCTTTCCTAGTTAATCAAACCATTTGTTATGAATGTGTGAATCATACCCCTCTCATAAAATAATGTTGTTGCCTTATGCAATTTCACAGGCATATAGTATTATTTCTCCCAATCATATCTCGCTACTCCCTTTCCCAAACAACCCTCCATGGCAATTTTAAAAATAACTCTTTCGCCTCTTAACTGTTTCAGAAAATCTAGAAGTTAGCTTTTAACTAGAGACCCCATTGTTTCAAATTAATTTAGCAGAAAAGGAAGCCGTTTGTTGCAGCAGCCCTTTGATGTGTGTGTGCGCACGTCACATGTACACACACACACACACATGCATATCTCCTATCCTCCCTTTTCTGCTTAAATGCCATGGATGTGTTTTTGGGATAAATCTGTAAATTGTGTAGCTGACAAGGAAAAGGAGCACATCTGTATAAAACACCCCAGTGTATGCAAACTCTCTGGCTGCCTTCCCAAATGTGCACATTATATATATATATATAGTGTGTGCATGTTAGATATAATTTTAAACTTTCCTTCCCAGTGCCATGGAAACTGCCGCATGTTTGGCAAAAAGCTCCCGAAGAAGAAAAGGAACTCAGAGCGCTCAGCTGGCAGGCATCCAGTGTAATCAGGCTGCAGAGCTGAAATGAGGCCTCTGGCCGCCAGCCAAGTTACAAAGAACAAAGATGTCAGTTCCTAATGTTGGCGGCAAAGCTTGTTTGGCACCCTTATATGGTTTCCCAGAACTCCTTGCCTTGGCTGCTTTCCATTCCCTTTAGGGCAGCAAACAGGATTAGCACACACAGACTTGTTTTTCTCTTTTCTCCACCAACTGTTCCAATGACATCATCCCTGCTGCATTCATTTGCCAGCAGAGTGACTCTGGCTCCCTTTACACTCTTTGACATCTCCTCCTCCTCCTCCTCCTCCTCCTCTAAACCCTTTAGTATTTTAGCTTATTTCCTCTCAGCTAATGGAAAACTTAGAGAAAGCCCCCAGGTGTCAAATAAAGGGGGAATCAAATGGGGATGGGGCATTTCTACACCTACACAAGGAAGGATCGGTGTGTTTTGTGTATATCTATCTATATCTATCTGTCTTTCTATCTACACACACACACTCACACACACAAACACATATAGGAAATTCATTTTCCTCAGCAGCCCGTAATAAGTCCCAGAAGAACAGGGGCTTCCAATTGCCTCGCTGCGTGCTTTCTCTTGAAGCTTAACAAAGAAATCATCTCGGCTTTGGTCCAGATTTAAAGAGCCAATTTCTGGGCTGAGGTAAACAAATTGGCACACCCAGCACTCTCTAGGTGCAGATCTGCCCCTGAAGTAGTGGCATAGAAGAGCTCCTGGTTGCTTTGCCCCCTTGGGTGCCAGTCGGGGGATGTTTGCAAACAGGTATGGCAACAACGTTTGTAGGCAGAAGGGAGACTGGGCTCTGCCAGGTTTTAATAGCCTCCTCTTGTGTTTGTGCATGTGAGAATATACTCATACGTTTATCATGGCCCCTTTTGTATGGCCAACATACACAAGCACACTTGTGCTTGCAAGCTGATACGGTTCCAATTCCTTGTACATTCTTGAGAGGAGATGTGGATGAAGTGAGAGTAAGGCTACTGTTGCTGAAAGGAAATTTAAACCTTGGACAAGCACATTCTTTAAGAAAGCATCCCTCTTCCCTCAATTTTTTTTGGCTTCTCTCTGTATGAGTCAGGAACAAACCTGCAGCGAATGCCTGCATTTCTGAGAAAGAGAAGGAGGTTTGCTGCCGATCTTTTTTATCTTCTTCGTTTTCTCTTTTTTTCCTTCCTTCAGATTCACAAACTAGCCTTGAGATTAATGAATCACTTTGCATTTCGGAGTAGGGAGGGCCATGGCATTGATCTTTTCAGTAGACAGCCACGAATTGTTATTTCACTGTTTGCAGGGATGTCAGGAAGCTGGAGGATTGCACAGAGGGACACAACGTGAGCCAAATGCCAAGGGTTACAGTTATCAACTTCCTCCTGCCATTGACTCTGTGCAGTAGTTATTAGGAAAAAAATGTATTTCTTTTCTGAACATCTTAACGTGTTTAGTTTTTTGCAGATCAAGACCCCGTTAAATGTAAAAGAGTGGTCGGGGCAAATATTATGCCAGAATTAAAAGGAGAAGACTCTCTGAAGCAATCCATTTGGAAGAAACTTCATGCAATATGATTTAGTTTACAGGAAAAAAAAGGCCCCTTCTGAAGCATATGCCAGAAGCTGAACTTTGCTCATAGAGGTTTAATAAGCAGCTACTCACATTGCATAGACTTTATTCCATATCTGTGTAGCTCCCCAGCATACCTGGGATTCATCAGGTTGGGGAAGGCCGCATTTAATGCTTTGGATGTATGTGTGGCTGGAAAATATCCTTCCCTGATATTTGCAACTTTGTGTTGCATTGTGGCCTGCCAAAGGTCAGGACACTTTGTCAAGCAAGGTGCAAGCAGATGTGTGGGTTAAGGGAGTAGTCATCCTTGCTTACGTCATCTCTTAATCATATACACGTGCTGTAGACCTGCATACGAAATAGCCTATTTGGAAAGGCTGCAAATGTACCTACCAAGACCAATGTACAGAGCATTCCCAAGCTGCGATAAGCTGAGATGGGCCTTGACCCACATATTCTGTTCTATAGGTCAAAATTGAGTGGCAGTGCTAAATGGCATAATTCTGCCTTTCCTTTTACACATTAATTTCTACCCTTTCCTTACTTCTCCACAGGATTAAGTACCTCAGTATCTTCTGTTTATAGCCTAAGAGAAGATGTAGTCCATTCCTGCAGTATTCAAAAGATAATTGCTCCTTTTCTTTACGTAATCTACTTTCCCCCCTCCTTTCCCTCCCACGTTCAAGGTCTGATCTAAATGTCTGCTGAAATGAAATTAGCAGGAGGATGCAGGTCTTCTTCCTTATCGATTTTCTTTCAGGATATATCATTACAACAGCATTGCAGTTTTAAAAGAGAAAATGAGACATGCCAGCGTTTGTCCTCTCTACGCTTAACTGCTTCTGATTCATTTGTGGTCCTTCTTTCCCCAGAACCTAATCAATATGGAAAACCTATGGCCAGCTTTAAGGTTTTGATTTCATCAGCTTCAGAGTCACACAAATTAGTCAGAGGCCAGAGGCGCAAGCCGGCTGAGGGATTATTTTTTTTGCAAGTCATGCTCATAACAGGACATCCCATTCCCCCTCCCACCATTCAGTAAGAAGGAAGGAACGGGAATCTCAGCTGCAGTGTACAAAGGCTATCAATAAAACCTGATCCTATGATTGATTTTCTTTGCAGAGCAGGATATGTCCATGTTTTGAAAGAATAGTATTCCTTCAGAAGACAGAGGCTTTGGTATTTGTTTTATGTTTTATGTTACTGCAAGAAAAAAAGAAAGAAAGAAAGAAAGAAAGAAAGAAAGAAAGAAAGAAAGAAAGAAAGAAAGAAAGAAAGAAAGAAAGACCCCATGGCATAGGCTGAAGTTCCCCTCCATGGAGATTTGGCAACACCGATGGAATTGCGGCAAGCTTGCCTGACCTTAAGCAGCCTATTGATCAAACAGTTTTATTTAGGAGGATTTTTTTTCACTCCCTGCAAGGCACAGTGGGTCTCTGTGGGAGGAGAAAAATGAGCCTTTACTCCAACTGCCAGAACCCTTTCTTTTGGCAATAAATATTCATTCCTCCCTCTTCTACAAAAAAGAAAAAGAAAAAATTGCTTCCATCAATAGGTATAAATAGAATGCAGGTTATATATAACAAAATATTTTTGTGTGTGCACGTCCATGTGTGAATGTAACGTTTTATTTTGGAGGGGTGTTTTTTTTTGGACAGCATTTAGATCTTCTTTTCCTTGCCACTTTCATGTTTGTTTCATTTTGGCGCATATTTCCTGCTGTGGTGTTTACTTCCTTTTATCAATGTACTACTAGAAGCAGAGGGAGAGGCCAGGAGAAAGGGATCTGTTTTTATGTGCACTGCAGTCTCAGGACATTTAAAATGAGTGAAACAGTCTCTCTCTCTCTCTCTCTCTCTCTCTCTCTCTCTCTCTCTCTCTCTCTCTCTCTCTCTCTCTCTTTATTTCTGAGCATGAAAGCATCTAGTTTATAGTCATGTGCTGAACACTGCATGCAAATGAAGCATTTTGCTATCCTTCTTTGTTTTTATTGGTTATTCCTGGAAAACAGGACTGATTCAGTAGCTTATTTATTTTTTTGCTGCATTTTTTAACTTTTCCAGCCACTGGGGAAATCCAGTGCTTATTTGGTGGATGGAGAGAGTATGTATGCCTGTATGAATGAATGTAGGTAGGGATGATCAATTTTAGTTGCTAGGAAAGGTTTATGTAACAAGAAGTTTATGTAACAAGGCAGCCATGCCTCTGTTTCCACAGCGCTATGTAAAAAATTGGCTGCCTATCAAAATCTGTGTTTCATAACAGAAGGAGAGTAGGATATTTTAAAATGGTATTCAGAACCTGCCAATTGTTGGGCAAGGATTTGTAAGTTTATGAATTGCTCTTGGCTATTTGAACAAGGACACCCAAATGTATTTGTTTCAAAATGGCTGAGATGTATATAAGTGAATGTGCCATGTGACACTTACCCAAGACAGCATTTGTCTTTTAATAATTAAAGGGCCCTTTTCCAAAGAATTACGCTCATTAAATAATTAATCTCGGCTAAATAACTATAAGAAAACAAAGTGAGAAGTATTAGCATGGAAGCAACTTCCACAAAGCCGGGTGTTGTCAATTCCAATTTGGATCACATAAAGACAGAATTTAATACCAGGCACAGTACTCAGGTATATTGTCTCTCTCCCTCTCCCTCCCTCCCTCCCTCCCTCCCTCTTACACACACATACTCATCAAAACAAATTTTTACTATGCACAAAGGCAAAAGTATTTTTCTGATTGGGGAGGCTGTGGGAAATATAGGGATAACATGGGTGGAACAAGTAAAAATGACTCTGCTTATATATAAACCTCAAATGCATATCATTTTTAAAGCTGTGAAAAGACACTTGAAATTGTGTTGGCAGCTGCTTTGAGATTTCAGAAACCAATATATAACATTGTGTTTTGGATGTTACCAAGATGGTATCAGTATATTGGGGAGAAGCATGATAAATTATCATGCTTTAATGGGAGAATGGCTTAAAAACACTGATAAAACTTAGTATGGAAAAATATTTTTAATTGTAAATAAACAAATGCCACATGATAAGCAATAAACAAGCAAGACAAGACAGAAAAGGAAAAAAATGATTTCCCAAATAAGATGCAAGGAAGGCAGTACAAGAATAGGGTGAGACCTGAAAATCTTGACACAATAGGGAAAAACTGAATTTCAGAAACAGGCTTGCCAATTTAAGTGTTATCAGCAGGACATCAAAGCAGGAATTCTTATCTGCTTCAGAGGTGAGGAAAGCAAAAAGCTTCAGTTCATTGTTCCCAGTAATTTGGTTTCCTGTTTTAAATTCACACTGGGGTGACTGTGCCAGCCTCCTTGAAAATGGGATACATCATTAGCCAACAAAGACATTCGGAAATGTATTGGGCTTGTGAGAGCACCTAATGCAACCCTCCCTGCTTATTTTTTTCTCCGCATTTGAACAGAAATTGTGTTTTATCCTGTGGATTCCATTTTAAAATGATCTTGAATATTTTGATTTTGCAACTCTTTGCAACTGTTCTCCCTCGCCTAACAACCAAGGTCAAGGGTGTGAATATAAAGCTGAAAAGAGTATTGACTATCTTCAATAGGGGACATCTATTTACTTCTAGTTTTGTTTGTTTGAGCAACTGCTTTGCGGATTGGGAAAAGGGGGATGCTAGCAATTTCTTTTTATTTCTCTTTTGTGGGGAGTGGAAGGCGGTAAAGAGAATTTAATTGCCCCCCTTTGGCATCCTGCTCCTGGTTTCTTTCAGTAGTAATTGCATCTCTCTTTCTCCATCACTCCAGCTATCTCAGCAATATGCAGCCATGGGTATGCAGCTATTGGGCAAAGTGCCTGACTACAAAGCTGCCAGCATTCTATTATTTCACCATAACATTTAGCAAGAAGAAGCTCTTAAATGCAACAGATGAGTGGGGGCTTGTGAATTTGCAACTGTCTCTTCGTGGTAATGGCTAACTGTGTTTTTGCAAAGGATCAGACAAATGTACCCAGTTTCATTTCGAAAAGTTGTGTGGGATAGGCACCAGCAATTTCTAAACTACCTTTTTATCTTGATCCTTTTCAGTCAGGGTTGAGGTCCAGACATGGAAAGGAAATTGCATTGATAGCATTGGCGTTTGATCTCCATAGGAACTTGGAAGGAAGGAATGCAGCTTTCTGATCCACTTAGATGCATTTGATACGATCAGTGATGGGGATGCCTACAAGTATTAGTGTCAGGAGCCACTGGTTTGTTTTTTTTTTAGTAGTTCTGCATCTTTCTCAATTCCAGCTGGTGTTTGTGGTGGAGGAAAGGTCAACCAGGTGGTTACTGTAATGTGTTGAGTTGGATTTATGAAACAGGTTCCTGAGAGTTGTGCAGGAACCGTTAGCCGACCACGTGGCCTGCTAGCCAGACTTGCCGTCTACAAAACTGATTTGTATGCGTTTGAGCGGGAGAATACAGTGCATTCATTGGCTGACGCCGCCCAAAACTGAATGTATAAATAGGGGCGGAGCCATCTTTTTTAGTTTCTGTTTTGACCTTCAATAAAGAAGTACTTGTTTAATACTGCTGCCTCTTCAATGCTGAACCAAGCAGAAAACAGAACACTTACTTCCTTATAGGATGCTACAGGGCCCAGCTTGCATTTTCCTGCTTTTTAACATCTATGTCAAAATGGTGGGAAAGCTCATCCATGGATTTGAAAGAAGGCACCATCAATATGATGACTCTACTCTGAGCCAAATAGGAGATGAAGGTCCTCTAGCAGCTCCTTAAAAAAAAAAAAAGGAATCTGAACAGAATTGTACCGAGGCTGATGCAGGAGGCTTTGGTCTCAATAATTCATGACTTTATCAACCACATGTTATTTTACTGCAAGGCACTTTTCATGGGTCTGTCTTTGAAAATTACGCAGAAACTACTATTGATGGAAAATACAGCTCTCCCTCTCCTGGCTGGTATGAGGTGCTAAAGCCCTACGGCACTAGTTTCATGGGCACTGGATCCGCTTTGAATAACCTCCCCTAGAAGTTCAGTGGACACCCATGTTACCGTCTTTCAGAATAATGGTAAAAACTGTGTTATTCCAATAAATACATGGAATGGGAGCGATAATGATGTGTTTTTATTTCTGCCACTGATCAAAGGCTATTTTTTTTGCTATTAGTTAACTGGAGGATATTCACTTATGGCAGACATGTCAAACTCGCGACGTCACATGACGTCGCGCAACGTATTGGGACGGTTTTGCCATTGCCGGCAATGGGGTGGGCGCAGCTTCCGGATGACGCATCTGGCCTGCGGGCCGGCAGTTTGACACCCCTGACTTATGGGATCATGATACTCTCTGTCTATTTTCTGAACGCTGAGGTTGTTGAAAGTGAAGATAGCTATAAGTTGTTTTCAAACTAGTTAATGAGTGCAAGCATTCACCATGAAGGGAGTACCCTTATTCACGTTGCATGTTCAACTCCCCATAAGTCAGAGGTCCCCAACCTTTTGGGCACGAGGGTCCGGTTCCGTGGAGAGAGTTTTTTCCACGGACCAAAGGGGGCGTGATTTCGTGTGCTGCCTGCATCCAGCAAATGGGGCTTTGCTTGTTTGCGCGGACCGGTTTCTGGCATGCTGCGGACCGGTGCCGGTCCACGGGCCGGGGGTTGGGGACCCCTGCAATAAGTGAAAGAATGGAAATTATGGCTAAATTTCCCAATTACAAAGGAGATAGAGGCATTGGGGAAATTTTAAAATGCTTTAGATTTAAATGGCTTTAGATCACACTAAGCACCAGCTTCTAGCTCAGTGGTTCTCAACATTTTTAATGCCGTGACCCCCCAACCGGTCGTAAGTCGAGGACGAAACCGGTCATAAGTCGAGGACTAAACCGGTCGTAAGTCGAGGACTAAACCAGTCGTAAGTCGAGGACTAAACTGGTTGTAAGTCGAGGACTACCCAACCGGTCGTAAGTCGAGGACTTTCCCTGCCCAGGAGCGCCACGCATGCGTGGTTCCGCCCCCTGCGCCGGCTGAGGCGTAACTGGCAAGCGGCAGAGACGGAGCAGGCTGACCACCAGCTGGCCCAGCCCAAGGGAGGTAAGGCACCCACCGGAAAAGGGGGAAAAAATGGCGGACAAAAAAAAATGGCGGACAGCCTTGCTTGGCGACCCCTATGAAATGGTCGATCGACCCCAAATGGGGTCCCGACCCACAGGTTGAGAACCACTGTTCTAGCTGAATCAGAACAGAAGTATTTGTTGAATTCTGATATTTTGTTAAAGTAGCAAAATTAGAGTTGTGATCTTGCAACGCAAGCTTCACACTTACATACATGTGCAGTGTCTTGTGAAACATCTAAAACAGGGTCAGTGTGTTTCCCACCCACCCACCCACCCACCCCACCCCTGTCCCTGTAAAAATGTCACGGATCCTGAGTTTTTTTCAAATAGATAAACAATACTGGGCTGGTTAATACTTTGATGAGAGAGGGCTAGGAAATCCCAGGGCTGTGTGTTAGACTGGGAAGTCAAAAACATCCTGAAAAACAGCAGTGGCAAATGTCTTGTTGCCAAGAAAATAATACAGACATGTCTATGTGCTTACCAGGAGTTCAGTTCAACAAAATGGAGAGTCTCTGTTTAATGAGCCTTAGAGGAATATTTGAATAAATCAACATTTTTAATATGTTTATTTTTGTTTTTTTTTATTTTGCAAATCTGTAAGGGGAAAAATACATGTTAGATGCTAACAAGTTTAATACTGTCCCTAAGGAGGATATTTCTTTTTTCTTTTTTTTTTAAAGAAAAGCAGGATTGATTAGTTACAGCTTTGGCAGCTGAGCTGCAGTGGAGAGATCCCATTATGACCGGCTTTCTATCTTTGTTAAAACACCCATTTTATTGCTTTTGCTGCTCTTTTTCAGATTTATTCTGCCAACCTGCATCAGGAAATCAACAGTGGAGAAAAGCAAATAGGAAGGTGGACTTTCACGGGTGGGGGCAGAAAGTAGTAGTAGTAGTAATAATAATAATAATAATAATAATAATAATAATAATAATAATAATAATAATAATAATAATAATAATAATAATAATAATAATAAAAAGTTGGAAGGGACCTTGGAGGTCATCAAGTCTAACCCCCTGCTCAGGCAGGTAACCCTACACCATTTCGGACAAATGGCTGTCCAGTCTCTTCTTAAAAACTTCCAGTGTTGGAGCATTCACTGCTTCTGGAGGCAGGTTGTTCCACTGGTTAATTGTTCTAACTGTCAGGAAGTTTCTCCTTAGTTCTAGGTTGCTTCTCTCCTTGGTTAGTTTCCACCCATTGCTTCTTGTCCTGCCTTCAGGCGCTTTGGAAAATAGCTTGACTCCCTCTTCTTTGTGGCAGTCCCTGAGATATTGAAACACTGGGTTTCTAGTATTTCTAGGAATAATGTTATGTCCTTCTCCCTCAACTTTCTAATGAAGTTGAAGTCTATTCTTAAGTCATATCCCAACTGACTGGAGTCTGAACAATGAGAAGTGCATAAATAAATTAATTTCTACTAGCTGAAGGTTTGTGCTTGCTTTTCTTCCCCTCTCCTGTGATTTGCAAAGCAAAATAAATGTATGTAAAACTGCATATACAGTACCCGTTATGCCTAGTCAAGGAAGTCCCAATGAAATGATGGAAGTTACATAGTTCAATGCTTCTGATTAAGAGAGGCTTATATGTGTTTTACATAATGTACATGATGCAGGGAGTCTGCAAAAAAAAGTGTTTCCTAAGTGGGGAATTGCAATATGTTTAATTGCTGATTAGGTGTAATCCTGTATCAGTGCATGAACATTTATGGCATTCTAGAATATGTCAGCTTCCTTTTTTTTTACACAAGCTTTAAGAGTATTCTGGAAAGGAAACTATATTCCAGTTTCCTCTGGGTAATAATTTTAAATGACGTTATTGGTGAGAAGCAAAAGAAAAACTTTATACTACAAGAAGGCAAACTAAATTCATATCCCAAAGGATATCATTTTCTTTGAGCTATTGAGGTTGGGTGAGGCATAAGCAGACAAAAGTTTGGAAGGATATGAGAGCTATTAATTTTTATTACATATGTAAAATATGAGTGGGAGAAGATTTATCATGGCATTTATATCATTGAGAAAAAAAGGAAAAAGAAAGGTTTTCTGGTATTACAAATACTTCACTAAGAATAAACAAATTGTGTTGCTGAATAATCAGATTGCAGCTGTTGTAGTGGTGGTAACAATTCCAGTTATAACACCATCCCAGAATGTGCACTTCTATCTGAAAGTCTTAATAAATATGTATAAGGAAGCTTATTTTAAAATATTCAGCTAGCTGCAACACTGAAACTGTTTCTCAGAAATTTATTTACGCCGATGATATCAATCTCACAGTCCTAAGAACTAACTTCAGGGATGCAGGAGAGGACATCCTCTCTCAAGATCTCAAGAAGGTGGATGACTACTTCAAAAAATGGCACCTCTACACAAGCCTAACAAAAACAGAAGTAGCCTCATTCCACCTCAGCAATAGGTGTGCAAATTACCAGCCTCCAGTGAAGTTCCGGAACTGCATTTTACAATGCAATCACTCTCCAAAGTAGCTGGGGTTTACACTGGACAGATCACTAAACGTCCGGCAACACCTGGAAAAAACAGCTGCAAAATTGAAAAGCTGCAACAATTTACTGGACAGCCTGATTGGACTATCTTGGGGTGCTGATGCTAACACCCTAGATACAACAGCCTTGGCTTAGGTCAGGGGTATTCAAACTTGGCCCTTTTATGACTTGTGAACTTCAACACCCAGAATTCCTCAGCCAGGCACGCTGGCTGAGGAATTCTGGGAGTTGAAGTCCACAAGTCATAAAAGGGCCAAGTTTGAACACCCCTGGTTTAGGTTTATTCCACAGTTGACTATTGTGTCTGCTTGTGGCCTAATAGCGCCCACGCCCATAGGGTCGATGTCCAATTCCCCCAGACAATGCGTATCCAGATCCCTGACACATTGCATCACACTCCTGTGCACTGGTTACTAGTACTTAGCAATATCATACCGCCCCACATTAAAAGATAACAAGCTCTCTTTTGGCTATGGTCAAGGATGCTGAACAATAACGTTCTCCCTATTCACCAGGACAATGTACAGCCCATCACAAGATTGAACTCCGGTAGGCCAGCTTGGAAAACAGCTGTTCACTTAATATTCCCCCCAGTTTAACCCCAAGAAAGCCTGGAGAGAGAAATAGTGCAAGGCACCTTCTTGTGGCCCCCTCTACCAAACCACCTGGTTTTAACCTGTCTCGCTTTGTCTGGTTGAAATTGAACAGAATTAAGTGTGATATTGGAAGAAATGCCTCTGCCTTGTATCAATGGGACTGGAAAGATGTCCCTTGTTGTGATTGTGATGCTGATATGCAAACTATTAAGCATGCTGTGCAAGATTGCCCACGATGTGCATTCTCTGGTTTCCTAGAAGATCTATTTGAAAGAACGCCAAAGGCGATCGCCTGGGTAGCTGAATTGGACATCCAGTTAGGAGGCCACTGCCGTATCCCCATAGAAGTTTAATATAATATTATGTGGGTTGTGTTTATATTTTTACTTCTCCTGTGATGTTTTCATCCTATGCTAAATAATAAATATATCAATAAATAATAAGCTGCAGCATTGACATATGATTTTTTTAGATCCCTGCAGGTGTCTTGGTTTACAATATTCTAGTACTATGCCTGGAGATTAGGAATGATGATAACTGTAGCAGAGGACATTTGGACGAAAAGAATTGGGGAAATTGGTCTATACCTATGATCATCATGATATAAAATGGCATCTTAAAAACCAGCTCATTTTTCTGCAGTGGTCTTCTAAACGTATTCTCTCAATTTCTGTTTTCCAACTACTATGTGCAGTTAATAAAACGTTTCCTAACAGTGCACATATCAATAAAGTATAAGGAAGGCAGCTTACGATCCATAAATAAGACAGTTCAGAGGCTCTTTAAATATTCACTCATTTTGCATAATTGATGACGTTCCATATAAGACTTGGGAGATACATTTTCATCTTGTTTAAATCTTTATCATTGACATGTCATTTAAGCAACGAAAGAAAACATTGCATTGCCGAATCCGTGGGGTTTATCACTGAAACATTTCACGTCCAGGACTATGAGCTGAGAGAAACCATAAGCCTCATATGAACAAGCATGCATTATTGACTCAAAATTCAGAATATGTGGTTATCAACTCCTAAATCACAGCTTGGGGAAAGCTTGAAAGAAACAAAGATACAATATTGCCTACTGTAATGTTATGTTCACAGATGCATGGAAATATAATAAGCTTTCCAAAAGAAAAGCCCTTTATTTATTTATTTTTTTAGATGACCTAAGCAGACAACTTTTTTTAAGATGAAACTTTTATTCTGAGACTATATAGTAAATTCACTGAGGGAGATAGGGAGAAATAGGAAATATAAATAAATCAATTCTCAACTGCAATACTTTTTTTTTCTGGAAAATTCCATTATTTTTCCACTTAACAGATATCATTCCAGTTCAATCCACTACGGGTGGCCCTCAACTTATGACCACAATTGAGCCCAAAATTTCCATTGTTAAGTGAGACATTTGTAAATTGAGTTTTGCCCCATATTATGACCTTTCTTGCCACAGTTGTTAAGGGAATCACTGCAGTTGTTAAGTTAGTAACACAGTTATTAAGTGAATCTGGTTTCCCCATTGACTTTGGTTGTCAGAGGTTTGCAAAAGGTGATCACATGACTCCGGGACACTGCAACCGTCGTAAATATGAGTCATTTGCCAAACATCCAAATGTAAATCACGTGACCATGGGGATGCTGCAACGGTCATAAGTGTGAAAAATGGTCATAAGACACTTTTCTCAGTGCTGTTGTAACTTTGAAAGGTCACTAAATGAATTGTTGTAAATCAAGGACTACCTGTATAGCTTTCACCAAGACTCTAGAAAGAGTACAGAGAAGAGCAACAAAGATGATTAGGGGACTGGAGGCTAAAGCATATAAGGAACGGTTGCTGGAATTGGGTATGTCTAGTTTAATGAAGAGAAGGACAAGGGGTGACATGATAGCAGTGTTTCAATATCTCAGGGGCTGCCACAAAGAAGAGGGAGTCAAGCTATTTTCCAAAGCGCCTGAAGGCAGGACAAGAAGCAACGGGTGGAAACTAATCAAGGAGAGAAGCAACTTAGAACTAAGGAGAAACTTCCTGACAGAACAATTAACCAGTGGAACAACCTGCCTCCAGAAGTGATGAATGCTCCAACACTGGACGTTTTTAAGAAGAGACTGGACAGCCATTTGTCTGAAATGGTATAGGGTTTCCTGCCTGAGCAAGGGGTTGGACTAGATGACCTCTAAGGTCCCTTCCAACTATATTATTATTATTATTATTATTATTATTATTATTATTATTATTATTATTATTATTATTATTATTATTATTATTATTATATAAAGGCTCCACGTATCCATTCCTCTTCTGAATGGTGAGATGATTCCTTGATATATGCAGGGAAAATAGCACCGTGGAGAACAAAGTCAACTTTCAGTTCCCTTTTCAGATCTTGCTCCATTTCTTTGATACTCCCTGAGTTTGCTGGCAGCAGGCGAGGCTCACAAGAAATGTTCCCTGAGCTATACAAGGCAGCTGGTATCCCTTACCTAGTGCATTACAGCATTGGGACACATTAAAATGCCAATTAGATCTTACTGCCCAGAAATACTCATTGAAATCCTATATTGGGATTTTTTTCAAAAAGGATTGGTGGTGTCAAGAGGAGCAACCAAGGTCAACTTACTGAGGTTTCAAGATCCTGGAAGTTTTCCAAGGACATCAGAGGCTGATGCAAGCCTTGTTTATAAATTCCAACTACTTGGTAGCAGATTTTAACATATAAAATTCAGAAAAATTCTGGGAGTCTAGTAAGATTTGTTCCTCAATTTCCTATAAATTCCATTTTCGTTAATTATGTAAATGCATGGCATTTTTTTCATACTTAATCTCAAGCAGTGTATCTTTTTACAGTCTAGTAGTTCTTATTTTAAATTTCTGTCCCATCTTTAATTCTTTGATGATTATATGGGGCACTATTAATTAAACCCAACTGAGTTTGCTTAATCTAATTTCACATAAGTACATTTTAAGTGTTGTTCTAAAACAAATTTGCACGTGTTATAGTTTTTTACAGCTGAAGCTGTCAACTTGCATCTGTCTCTTTAAACTTATCATAAATTTATTTCGGGAAAATCTAAAGATAAATGAAAAATCAATGAAAGGACTTTAAATGGTATAATTGCATGATGATATGGCTAAAATAATCTAAAGCAATAAGAAGGAAAAAAGGTTTGTGTTTTGTTTTTTTTAGAAAAGAATAGCAGCTATTTCCAGATGTGCTGGACTTTAGTTCCCATCATTTCCAAGAAGCATGACAATAAATATGATAAATCAGAATCTATAGAATCAACTATAATTCTGAAATAAAATCATCTGTTGTGATCTACACTTTGTCATATTCAGCAAATGTTCCACTTTTAATAATAATAATAATAATAATAATAATAATAATAATAATAATAATAATAATAATAATAATAATAATAATAATAATAAAGTTGGAAGGGACCTCGGAGGTCATCTAGTCCAACCCTCTGCTCAGGCAGGTAACCCTATATCATTTCAGACAAATGAAACTTAAAAACTTCCAGTGTTGGAGCATTCACTGCTTCTGGAGGCAGGTTGTTCCACTGGTTAATTGTTCTAACTGTCAGGAAGTTTCTCCTTAGTTCTAGGTTGCTTCTCTCCTTGATTAGTTTCCATCCATTGCTTCTTGTCCTGCCTTCAGGCACTTTGGAGAATAGCTTGACTCCCTCTTCTTTGTGGCAGCTCCTGAGATATTGGAACACTGCTATCATGTCCCCCCTCGTCCTTCTCTTCATTAAACTAGACATACCCAATTCCAGCAGCCATTCCTTATATGCTTTAGCCTCCAGTCCCCTAATCATCTTTGTTGCTCTTCTCTGTACTCTTTCTAGAGTCTCAACATCTTTTTTATATTGTGGTGACCAAAACTGGATGCAGTATTCCAAGTGTGGCCTTACCAAGGCATTGTAAAGTGGTATTAATACTTCACGTGATCTTGATTCTATCCCTCTGTTAATGCAGCCTAGCACTGTGTTGGCTTTTTTGGCAGCTGCAGCACGCTGCTGGCTCATATTTAAATGATTGTCCACTAGGACTCTGAGATTTACTTACTCTGTATGTATGTAGTAGACAAAACTACTGTACTATCATTTTGGGGGTAGGGTGGGGTATGAACATTTCATTAAAGATTCATGACATTCTTTGAACTTACTTCATTATTGCAGACAGTACAGTATGGGATCATACAACTGTTATATAGAATTGTGTATATCATCATTCTAACCCTTCCCTGACTGCCGCACTTCCAAATTTGAAAGTCAATGGAAAGAGTTCCTTCTTGGGAACTATCCCTTGGGATCAAAGTTTCAGCCTGCTGGAAAAAATAATTGGCCACTGAAAGACAGAATATCACACGTATACCCAATGGTCATCTTGTAGGGACATCACTGTCCCTTTATAGAATTATAAATGTATCAAATTATTCTAAAGCAAAGAGTCACTTTGGCCAAATGGAAATGCGAAGTAGTAAGAAAAAATGCAGAAGAATTTCTTTCCTTGGCAGTGATTTGGAAGAGTTATCAGAAGTTGTACCTTATTGAGGAGCCAATCCCAGCCGCCATGTCTGAGATGAAATCCCTTAAGATTAAGGGGGACTGATTTGGTCTCATGATGCTGATGGGTGTTTCTCAGTTTAGGAATGAATAAAGACTTCAAATCTGTTTTTATTAATACAACTGATTGAGATAAATAAATAAATTTCTGTAAGGCAGCACTAGGATACACAGAAACCCTCCTAAGATATATTTTTACCTTATTCCCAAAGTATTATACATGTTTTATTCTTTCCAAAACTACATGTGATTACTATCGGCATGCTTTCTTCCTGCTCAGATCTGTTATGGGGCATATTAAGAATGCCCTGTTTCTTTCTTCTTAAATCTGCCTCAAAAATGTCCTGCTTAAACCATAAGGTATTTTGGGAAACTATATAATTCTTTGCTATGTATAGCTGATTATATATTATATGCAGAGACCCGAAAGTTCCTTTCCTGATCACATTTTGCTAATATCTGAGTTTGATATGCTATTTCTTTATTTTAATGACTGGAGTAATTCATATTTGATGTGACTGGTAACTGAAAGGTTTGAATTTAAACTGCATTCTGATTCTTTTTAAAATCTTGATTTAAAAATCCCTAGGAAATATTTTCAACTAGCACATTTGAATTTATAACTACTTTAGCAGAATTGAAAGATCTCAACTGATATAATAGGATTCCCTTGAGAATTTGAGATAGGTTACATATAATTAAGCTGCTTAATATTTTAACATTCCTTCACATTATTTCAAGTTAATTTACATGATATTAAGTAACTAAATAACTTGGATAAAGCATCCTTTCAGTTTTTCTCTGTGTAAACTCTAGAGAGTTCTTGAGAGGAAAGATTTAACTTTCCAGGTAATAATAATAATAATAATAATAATAATAATAATAATAATAATAATAATAATAATAATAATAATAATAATAATAATAAAGTTGGAAGGGACCTTGGAGGTCATCTAGTCCAACCTCCTGCTCAGGCAGGAAACCCTATACCATTTCGGACAAATGGCTGTCCAGTTTCTTCTTAAAAACTTCCAGTGTTGGAGCATTCANTGCCCCTACCCTCTGGAACGAACTACCCCCCGAGATCCGGATGATTCCGGATCTCCCTGCTTTCCGTCGCGCCCTCAAGACATGGCTTTTCCAACAAGCGGACCTGACCTAGGGAGGATTTTATATGGGGTTTATTTTTTAGCAATCTGATAGAGACACAACTTTAAAATTTGATTTAATTCGGTTTTATCGGGGGGGGGAATGTATTTATGTTTTGTTTTAAATATGTTGTGCGCCGCCCTGAGTCCCGTTGGGAGAAGGGCGGCATATAAATTAAAATAAATAAATAAATAAATAAATAAATAAATAAATGCTCCAACACTGGACGTTTTTAAGAAGAGACTGGACAGCCATTTGTCTGAAATGGTATAGGGTTTCCTGCCTGAGCAAGGGGTTGGACTAGATGACCTCTAAGGTCCCTTCCAACTATATTATTATTATTATTATTATTATTATTATTATTATTATTATTATTATTATTATTATTATTATTATAATATAAAGGCTCCACGTATCCATTCCTCTTCTGAATGGTGAGATGATTCCTTGATATACGCACAGAAAATAGCACCGTGGAGAACAAAGTCAACTTTCAGTTCCCTTTTCAGATCTTGCTCCATTTCTTTGATACTCCCTGAGTTTGCTGGCAGCAGGCGAGGCTCACAAGAAATGTTCCCTGAGCTATACAAGGCAGCTGGTATCCCTTACCTAGTGCATTGGGACACATTAAAATGCCAATTAGATCTTACTGCCCAGAAATACTCATTGAAATCCTATATTGGGATTTTTTTCAAAAAGGATTGGTGGTGTCAAGAGGAGCAACCAAGGTCAACTTACTGAGGTTTCAAGATCCTGGAAGTTTTTCAAGGACATCAGAGGCTGATGCAAGCCTTGTTTATAAATTCCAACTACTTGGTAGCAGATTTTAACATATAAAATTCAGAAAAATTCTGGGAGTCTAGTAAGATTTGTTCCTCAATTTCCTATAAATTCCATTTTCGTTAATTATGTAAATGTATGGCATTTTTTTCATACTTAATCTCAAGCAGTGTATCTTTTTACAGTCTAGTAGTTCTTATTTTAAATTTCTGTCCCATCTTTAATTCTTTGATGATTATATGGGGCACCATTAATTAAACCCAACTGAGTTTGCTTAATCTAATTTCACATAAGTACATTTTAAGTGTTGTTCTAAAACAAATTTGCACGTGTTATAGTTTTTTACAGCTGAAGCTGTCAACTTGCATCTGTCTCTTTAAACTTATCATAAATTTATTTCGGGAAAATCTAAAGATAAATGAAAAATCAATGAAAGGACTTTAAATGGTATAATTGCATGATGATATGGCTAAAATAATCTAAAGCAATAAGAAGGAAAAAAGGTTTGTGTTTTGGTTTTTTTAGAAAAGAATAGCAGCTATTTCCAGATGTGCTGGACTTTAGTTCCCATCATTTCCAAGAAGCATGACAATAAATATGATAAATCAGAATCTATAGAATCAACTATAATTCTGAAATAAAATCATCTGTTGTGATCTACACTTTGTCATATTCAGCAAATGTTCCACTTTTAATAATAATAATAATAATAATAATAATAATAATAATAATAATAATAATAATAATAATAATAATAATAAAGTTGGAAGGGACCTCGGAGGTCATCTAGTCCAACCCTCTGCTCAGGCAGGTAACCCTATATCATTTCAGACAAATGACTGTCCAGTCTCTTCTTAAAAACTTCCAGTGTTGGAGCATTCACTGCTTCTGGAGGCAGGTTGTTCCACTGGTTAATTGTTCTAACTGTCAGGAAGTTTCTCCTTAGTTCTAGGTTGCTTCTCTCCTTGATTAGTTTCCATCCATTGCTTCTTGTCCTGCCTTCAGGCACTTTGGAGAATAGCTTGACTCCCTCTTCTTTGTGGCAGCCCCTGAGATATTGGAACACTGCTATCATGTCCCCCCTCGTCCTTCTCTTCATTAAACTAGACATACCCAATTCCAGCAGCCATTCCTTATATGCTTTACCCTCTAGTCCCCTAATCATCTTTGTTGCTCTTCTCTGTACTCTTTCTAGAGTCTCAACATCTTTTTTATATTGTGGTGACCAAAACTGGATGCAGTATTCCAAGTGTGGCCTTACCAAGGCATTGTAAAGTGGTATTAATACTTCACGTGATCTTGATTCTATCCCTCTGTTAATGCGGCCTAGCACTGTGTTGGCTTTTTTGGCAGCTGCAGCACACTGCTGGCTCATATTTAAATGATTGTCCACTAGGACTCCGAGATTTACTTACTCTGTATGTATGTAGTAGACAAAACTACTGTACTATCATTTTGGGGGTAGGGTGGGGTATGAAGATTTCATTAAAGATTCATGACATTCTTTGAACTTACTTCATTATTGCAGACAGTACAGTATGGGATCATACAACTGTTATATAGAATTGTGTATATCATCATTCTAACCCTTCCCTGACTGCCACACTTCCAAATTTGAAAGTCAATGGAAAGAGTTCCTTCTTGGGAACTATCCCTTGGGATCAAAGTTGCAGCCTGCTGGAAAAAATAATTGGCCACTGAAAGACAGAATATCACACGTATACCCAATGGTCATCTTGTAGGGACATCACTGTCCCTTTATAGAATTATAAATGTATCAAATTATTCTAAAGCAAAGAGTCACTTTGGCCAAATGCGAAGTAGTAAGAAAAAATGCAGAAGAATGCAGAAGAATTTCTTTCCTTGGCAGTGATTTGGAAGAGTTATCAGAAGTTGTACCTTATTGAGGAGCCAATCCCAGCCGCCATGTCTGAGATGAAATCCCTTAAGATTAAGGGGGACTGATTTGGTCTCATGATGCTGATGGGTGTTTCTCAGTTTAGGAATGAATAAAGACTTCAAATCTGTTTTTATTAATACAACTGATTGAGATAAATAAATAAATTTCTGTAAGGCAGCACTAGGATACACAGAAGCCCTCCTAAGATATATTTTTACCTTATTCCCAAAGTATTATACATGTTTTATTCTTTCCAAAACTACATGTGATTACTATCGGCATGCTTTCTTCCTGCTCAGATCTGTTATGGGGCATATTAAGAATGCCCTGTTTCTTTCTTCTTAAATCTGCCTCAAAAATGTCCTGCTTAAACCATAAGGTATTTTGGGAAACTATATAATTCTTTGCTATGTATAGCTGATTATATATTATATGCAGAGACCCGAAAGTTCCTTTCCTGATCACATTTTGCTAATATCTGAGTTTGATATGCTATTTCTTTATTTTAATGACTGGAGTAATTCATATTTGATGTGACTGGTAACTGAAAGGTTTGAATTTAAACTGCATTCTGACTCTTTTTAAAATCTTGATTTAAAAATCCCTAGGAAATATTTTCAACTAGCACATTTGAATTTATAACTACTTTAGCAGAATTGAAAGATCTCAACTGATATATTAGGATTCCCTTGAGAATTTGAGATAGGTTACATATAATTAAGCTGCTTAATATTTTAACATTCCTTCACATTATTTCAAGTTAATTTACATGATATTAAGTAACTAAATAACTTGGATAAAGCATCCTTTCAGTTTTTCTCTGTGTAAACTCTAGAGAGTTCTTGAGAGGAAAGATTTAACTTTCCAGGTAATAATAATAATAATAATAATAATAATAATAATAATAATAATAATAATAATAATAATAATAATAAAGTTGGAAGGGACCTTGGAGGTCATTTAGTCCAACCTCCTGCTCAGGCAGGAAACCCTATACCATTTCGGACAAATGGCTGTCCAGTTTCTTCTTAAAAACTTCCAGTGTTGGAGCATTCACCGCTTCTGGAGGTATATTTTAACTTATAGAGTCTCTGTAGTTCCTAATTTTATTTGCATTAGCATGTAAAACACTGAAAGTTAATTTTGATTGATTTATATATAGAAATAAAGAAACTCTACTTACTAGTTGGAACATGGAATTTCATAATTCAGTTCTTGCCTGGTGTCATCTTCAAACTATTATTTGACTCTTTCAATTCCTGATAAGCCCTAAGATCTTTGGAGATCAGATATAATAACTGCACTTAATGTTGAAAGATACATATAGAAAATCCGGAGCTACAGATATAATTTTGAGCCTTTTATCCATGAAAACTTCATAATATGATTTAATTTCAGTTTTTTTTTTAAAAAAAGCTAGTAAATCCATTATTGTAATTGTGCCTTTCAAAGTATTATACTTACCAACTTAATTCTGATGAAGTAATTTTTAAAAACTTAATAAAATTCAAAAATGAGTTTGGTTTATATCAGAGTATCTCTTGGAAAATTTTAATTTTCAGCTTAAGAAGTACCTATTATTTAATCCTGATACCATTGCTTTTCTAAACTTGTTAGAGGATTTTGAGGAGCCAACAAGAGCTGACAGTAATTCATTTTTGTAAGATGCTGAGGGAGTCAGATCAAACTAATATTAATTATTTACATGACCTTTGGATTAATAAATTTGAGCGTCCTGTTCTTAAAAATCAATGGAAGGCTGTTTAAAATTAGCCTCCTTTGATCTTATAATGAAGTTAATACAGTAAANTTGTTAGAGGATTTTGAGGAGCCAACAAGAGCTGACAGTAATTCATTTTTGTAAGATGCTGAGGGAGTCAGATCAAACTAATATTAATTATTTACATGACCTTTGGATTAATAAATTTGAGCGTCCTGTTCTTAAAAATCAATGGAAGGCTGTTTAAAATTAGCCTCCTTTGATCTTATAATGAAGTTAATACAGTAAAAATATTTATCTCATATAACTGAACCTCTTAGAAAATATTTATACTGGATTTGTGGCTGTTACCATATAATTGGAAAGACAATTCAGGAACTGTAAATTAATTCATATAGTCTGAATTTGTCTCATAATACTGGTAAGATAAATATATACTTGATTTGGAGCAATGGAAATGTGCTATTTGTCTACATTTGTATTAGAGCCTTTTTTTGACAAAGGAACAAGGTAAAAAAAACCTTTCAAGCAATTAAGTCAACTATTTTAGAATTGTTGTGCCCCACCCCTCTTTTCCTAACTTTAATATTACCTTGTTTTTTTCTCATATGCATATAAGCCTTACAGTATAAATCTATTCCTGACACCTGTGTTGATGAGTTTATTCCAATAATGTTTGGAACAGACAAGTGCTTGTACAGATGACTGCTTTCAGATAAAAAAATATAGAGGTAAGTTGGATGATGGATGATGAACTGCATTGACACTAATCCAAGGAATCCATATTTCATTTTAACATCTTTGAGGCAGGGAACCTGAAGAAAGTTGAATTAAAATCTGCAAAGATAGAAGATTGCTCCATTGCCTCCTGCCCAAATAGAAATGGAGGGAGGACTGTGAAAGGCGAAAGAATTTGGGATCTTATGTGCTCCCACTGTGTCAGTCAAGATGTCCATAAAATGAGTCTGCCACTTGGAAAGAATGGGCTCAGTATAGACCAATAGATACAAATAATAACACTGCTCCAAGCAAGTACAGCTCTGAGAAACAATTATGACTAAAGAAGGTTAAAAAAACCCATCCCATATTTTGCTGTCAGAAGGAAGAAACTATCTCTTAGGCAATCAAGCAAATGAAAATTTGGGGTTGGCTCACACAGCCCACAAGATTATAGACCTGATATTAAGATGGTTCTTTGGGACCTTTCTCTCTGTCTCTTTCTCCCTGAATGCAAACTATTAATAGGTGGCGAGAAATTCATGGGCAGAGATAAAGATTAATTCTTTCTAGGTTATAAACCTGACTGGGTGGCCTTGGCCAAGTCATTTTTTTGAATCTAAACTATGTCTTGGAATTGTTTGGAGGATTTCAAAAGTGATGCTTCTGCATAGCTGCATACTGGAGAGTCCTTGGGTTGAGGTAGCATATGAATATGACAAATAAATATTCAGTATCTTTCAGGATACATTAGAACAGAAATTCTTCTAACACATCTAATCCCAGAAAATGGAGTTGCTACCGGGATTCAGCCTACAGCTGAACCTACAGCTTCTAAAATTGCTAGGCAGCATGGACAAATTATAGGGCATTGTAGTCCCAAAATAGCTGGAAGACAAATGGTTGGTAAACACATCTTTAAAACAACTGATTCATTCAGAGATAAATTAACATGAGTACTGTTAACCAATCCTCATAGTTGTTGGATTATGCCTCATAGCCTACATGTCATTCACTTTGAGGCATTCTATTTATTATAATAGGCAACCCAAATATATCTCAGTTAAGAAGGATTTTCAGCACCCATCTCCATTTATGGGAAAGCCTATTGTATACTGCATGCCTTACATGCAAAAAATTTGAGGCCAAATCTCTGGCATCTCCAGATAGGACTGGGAGAGATTCATCGGAAACCCTAGACAACTACTGACATGTGATCATTCCCATACTCTTTAACTGCAGCCTCCTCTACGTGACATCCTCCAGATGTGATGAGTTGCCAACTCCTAGAACAGGGGTAGTCAACCTTGGCTCTTTTATGACTCGTGGACTTCAATTCCCAGAATTCCTGAGCCAGCTTAGCTGGCTCAGGAATTCTGGGAGTTGAAGTCCACGAGTCATAAAAGAGCCAAGGTTGACTACCCCTGTCCTAGAATATCCAGCATTGCATGTTTCTTGTGAATAGTAAGAACTCTCACATAACCTATATGGAGCATAATAAATTTAGGAACACTCATTCTTTCATCCAAACCAAACAGCAAGCTGCAAAATACTACTCCATATAAGGCAAATCCAATCTTTCTCTTTCCTTTGCATTTTGTTAACACCTTATATTTAATGTGTAGCTTTCTTTTTCGTTTGCCATATATGTGTAGATATATCCTTTTTGCCACTTGCAAAGCATGCATTTTTTAACAGGGAAATTCTCCCCAATAATGACTATTCTAATTTCTCCCATCTTGTCCCATTTTTTTAAACTTCATTCAATATCTTAACATAATTATTTTGAAATAACGTACAGTTCATTTTTGTCATGAGGATACCCAAATAGCTTTTTTCTCAACCTTAAAACCCATTTTCTTAATTATGTTTAATTCTTTATTTTCATATTTTTAATATCATGTTTATTTTCTGTTTAATCTTAAAACCTGCTACTATACCAAATTCTTTTAGTTTTTCCCTTAATACTTCTATTCTTTTTAGTGAATCCTCCAGAATCAATACCCAGTCTTAACTTACATGTTTCTTTTAAAATCTTTACTTCCGCAATTCTCTGATGGTGCCTTAGGCTTGTCATCAATAGTTCAAGAATGAAAATAAAAAAGAGAGGAGGCAATGGGCATCCCTAGCTTGTCCCTTTTTTGTGTCTCACAGGATTTTATTAGATCTCCATTGACAATTATTTGTGCTTTCTGTGAACTGTAAATCAATCTTTTTTTAAAAAAATATTTTTTATTAGTTTTCCATTTTACAACAACACAGCTTAAGAGCCCATGTGGAGACATGGTGGTCAATTATATATATATATATATAAAATGATAACATAATACATATATATACAATATTTCTTTAAAATTTCCCTCTCTATCTATATAGGATATTATAATCAAATTAATACATTTTCAAATAAATTCATTCATTACTATGTCTAACCATCAACTCCATCAATCAATAACAATTTTCAGTCTACAGAGACCTATACTTTTTCACATATTTAAACTTAAACTAAAACTCTCCATTTATTTAAAATATTATAATCAAATTAATATATTTCTAAAACCAATTCATTCACTAATATATCGCTACATCCAAGTTAAATAATTAAACATAAATATAACATTCTCTATCTATTTAAATAAAATATTTCTAAGACAAGTTTTCATTGAATAATAGCGATATATATTTAAAGTAATTAGTTATTTTTAAATGTTTTTGAGTAACAGATAGGGTTTCTAGGACAAAATGCGAAAGAATTAAAATGTTTATAAATTAGAATCTGATTGTACAAATAAATGATAAGTCCACGGGGTTCATAAAAGAATAAATTTGTAATAATTGAGGTTTTGATTTAAGAAGATAAAGAGTGGTATATTCTATTCTTTTTCAGTACTTCTCCAATTCTCCAATAATTAATTCCATCTTTTCCCATATTTCAGTCCTTTTCTCATTATACCATCTCTAATATTAAAAACATATAAAACCCTTTTAACAAAGTCCAAATCCAAATCAATCCGGGTCGCTATGAAACCTTTAGCACATTACTATAATCAAATTTAATATTTATATCTTATTCTGGGTTTCTTTCTATTTCAAATAGGTTTCCATAATCGAGCCTCCACCTGCCACACTATACACACCAAAAAAGAAGCTCCCATTGTGCATTTTGTTCAGTTAGTATAAAAGTTATAGCTAATCTGAGTAACGTGGCAGAACATCATTTCCCTTCTCTTTTAAAATTGCATAAATTTCAGTTAAAATCCTTTTTTTGGTATCGTCCTCTTTAATCAAATTTTGCTCTTTTTCCAATAGTTTTTTTCTCTATCAAAGAGTCAAATGGCATCTGCAAACCAGCTTGTCCTTCTGAAGAAAGATACCAAAAAAAGGATTTTAACTGAAATTTATGCAATTTTAAAAGAGAAGGGAAATGATGTTCTGCCACGTTACTCAAAGTTATAGCTAATCTGAGTAACGTGGCAGAACATCATTTCCCTTCTCTTTTAAAATTGCATAAATTTCAGTTAAAATCCTTTTTTTGGTATCGTCCTCTTTAATCAAATTTTGCTCTTTTTCCAATAGTTTTTTCTCTATCAAAGAGTCAAATGGCATCTGCAAACCAGCTTGTCCTTCTGAAGTAAGATCCTCCATTTGCTTATCATAAATCATTTGACCGTTGGTATCAAGTCTTTTTTCCAATATCGATTGATAATCCAACTGTGAATTTGCTTCTTCCAACTCAGTAAGCGGAGAACAAATCTCTTGAGCATAAACTGCTGTTTCACTTAATCATTGTGCTTTACCTTGTCGATACAAAGAGATCTCCTTTGTGCAAGCAATGATCTTCTCCATATTTTCCAAAATTTTATCCAAAATATACTTATAAGTAAGATCTAGACAGGTTTCCTCCATTTTTATCATGTTTAAAATCCTTGTCCTTGTGAGGGAGACTATATTTGAAAAACACTCAATCAATATCCATCTCCTCCCAGTTTCTTCATCTTTTTCCTTTGTACAAAATGAAAGCCTTCCAAGCAAAGAAAAAATGGCAAATACAATAAATAGTTTCGTCAGAAAATGTTCCCTGGAGAGTAATCAAAGTTAGTCAGATATTCAATCTTTCCGGACACTGCAGAGGTAAAAGAAAACAATATTCTCCAAGTATATAAAAACTTTCTTGAGGCTCCCCAATATCCAAAAATAAAATCAACCATTAAAACAAAAATAGAATTAATCCTTTAAGCTTCTCTTCCCCTATTTAAAACGCCGCTTCACCAGAAAAGGGAATAATTAAAAAAAAAAAGAACTTTTCACAGGCATAAAGACAATAGAGGTAAAAAGAAAGTCTCACCAAGTCTTCCCCGGTGGGTCTATTTGCTTAGGTGATCTTGTGGCTTACGGTTGGCACAGCTAAATGATCGGCCATTTTACTGGCCGATCTTTACCCTGTCGGCCCAAAGGAAATACTCGGAGCACAGAGGACGCCGCCACTCCTCTGCAACTATCCGAGAAGCCTCCTCAATGGTAGTCGCTCCTCCAGAGCGACTTTTCGACCCTCTCAGGGGTCTACCGGCAGGGGAAACTCGGTCGGCAAAGGGACGACTCCCTTCCATCGACCGCACCGCTGTGAACCGGAACCGGAAGCCCAACTGTAAATCAATCTTATCCAATACCCATTTAATAAAATTCTTTCCAAAATTCATATCTTCCAACACTTTAGGCCCAGTTCAAATTGTCAAAGGCATCTAAAAAAAATGAATATGGCTCCCCCCCCCATTATGTTGTTCCAAGTATTTGAAAATGCCCAATACATTTCTCAAAAGTGCTTTTTCAAAAGGCAACTGGACTTTCTTTGTTTTTCCTTGAAGATGTTTCACTTCTCATCCAAGAAGCTTCTTCACTTCTGACTGGCTGGAGGGAGGGTTGGGAGGATGGAAAGATTAGTTCTTACTCTCAGAACTGAGGAAGCTTCTTGAATGAGAAGCAAAACATCTTCAAGGGGAAAAAAAACTTGAGGCGCCTTTTGAAAAAGCACCTTTGAGACAACCATGACCGGGATGACTGAGAATCTCCCTAGACATCCAATACATTTCTTGTATTAGCCTTTAATGATCTTTTAGATAAAAGCCCATATTGATGTTCATGAATAAATTCTCAGAAAATTATTTTCAACCTCTAGACCAAAATAACGGTAAACAGTCATTGTTGTAAAGAATCATTGTTCAATAATATATCAACAAATACTGTGGTTTCTTGTTAAAAACAAATCTTGTCTTCTTAGCCTCTCTCCAAATCTCCGGCACCTTTCCCTTTATAAAATAGATACTCAAGTTCTATAGGGAAAAAATCTAACATTTTAAGTGTGAGGAAATCATGAAACCTAAATATGGATAACCATTTTAACTACATTAAGATTGCCCTTTTGGAGACAGAAGAATATTATTAATAATAATTTATTAAATGTGTGTGCCACCTTACTCCCAGGGACATGACCGTTCGATTCATATTCATATTTATGATGTTGGGACTTCATTTTTAAATTATTTATTCAGTCTGTTGACACTCTTAACATACAACTTTTTCTATAGCTTTAAGTATGGCATATCCAATGTGCTGAGGGTTGCTAAATATGCACATAATTCTGTGCCAGTGTTTCTTAATCAGCTATTTAACCTTGCAACATTGTAGCAGAAGCCCCTCAGCAGATGGTACACATGAATGACTTTGTCTGGGTCTAAGTTAATATTTGGATGGGAGATTGCCCAGGGAATTATAGGGTTGCAGGCTACACCATGATGTTCAGAAAACATCTCAGCAGGCAATGAATAATGTAGTTTTTTTAAAAAAAAATCTCTTGGAGATGTCCAGGTAGTTTCTAGAAGCTCAGCTCATCTTAAAGGAGTTTAGAAGAAAACATTTCATACAAGAGAGATTTTGGAAAACTCTTTCACACATGCAAATTCACTCATTGGTCAATCAAACAGGGATTCTTATGCATGTGAAGAACAGATTAAATACTACAATAATATATTTGCATGTGGCAGGTAACCTATCAGCTCTTCCCAGCAATGAACAAGTAAGGAGAATCCATACCATTAGATTGAGTTTCAGTATTAAACAAACAGAAGTGTATTTTCTAGGACAATTTTTCTGGCTCAATTATTACAGGAGGAGGAACATACAGAATAACATTCATTTATTTCAAACCCTTTTACTTATTTCAATCATCTGGTTGCCAATTTACTTCCAGATATGATTCAAGGTCCTGCTCTTTATCTATAAAGTCCTACATGGCATAAGGCTTGGGTACTTGAGGGACTGCTTGTCTCCAATAGTCCAGCCAATTCAATCAATGCCTATCAGGATCCCGAGAACTGTACCTTCTCTTTAGCTCCATGCTCTCTGGAATGAGCTTCCCCCCAAGATTCAAATAGTCCCCATCGGCCCATCCTACCTGTGTTTCACCCAGAATCACTGGGAGTGTGGCTGCATATCCATTTTAATAATAATAAAATCCAGTCAATATATCTGGCTGTCTGTATTACCAACCATAATAATGACTCAATAGGTGGACAAAAATGCCAAATTCAGTATGGACATCTGGCTGACTGTACAACCAACCAGAGTATAATATCATGTTTTTATGGACGTCATATATTTTAGATGATTTTCATGTTAGTAACTAATTAAGGATTTATACCTGATTAGCATTAAATCAGTGTTATTGTTTCATTCGTACAAGTAGTACGTAAGTAGTGAGAGGTTTTAGGAATAAACGCTTATGAAAGATACTATTTCCATAAAAAAAACATTACTGGAAACTAATAACTTCTTCTTTCATTATAGCATTTTTAATCCACAGATTTGCAGCATTGAGACTCGAACAAATTCTGTTCCTCTCTATAATCACATGTTCCACCGGATATGTGGTATCTAGAATTCAACTCTCTGCCTTTTGTCCACTTCCAATTTCAGCACAAATTGTGTTTCCCCTCCCCATGCATTAGAATTCATTCTTTCCCTCTGTTTCTGTGGTAGAGAAAATGAAGATATGTTCTCTCCATTCCTGAATATATTTCTTCTTGGACTATTGAAAAACAATCATGGCTATTATAACCTTGGAGATAATTTGGACAAGATAATTTAAAAAAAACAACAACCATGGGATTGTGAATATGGCACCTATCTTCATCTCTTTAAAGAAGCCACATCATTTCCTGGGATAGTGCAGCAGCTTCTTGCAGTTGCCATGAATTTTTGGGATGCAAAAGGATATTTTTGGAATCAAACCAAACACAATGCACAGTCATAAAGGCTGTTAACTATTTTTTTTTAGACTTAAGAGTCATTGCTGTAAAGCTTTGGGAATAATCTTTACCAGACCTCAAATCTATTATAAGAAATATATAATTCATGGCTTAAAATGCTACCATGCTGTCTTGCTGCAAAAAAAAGGGTGGTGGTGGTAGATTACTCATGTTAGAAGAGTTACTAGTTCCTCCAAGAATCAACACAAAGAAAGGTAGATGCCATCAGCTTTACACTATTCAGATGAGTTGGACTTTGATGCCCATAATCTTTAGCCAAGCTAAGTTGGCATCAGGTGGGGAAAAGCTGAAACTAAGGTTACAAGACCAGATCACAGAGATCTGAATCCTATTCACATTTGCATTGAGACAACCAACATAGACTCCTCTGTACCTCAGAATGTTTAACAAATGGCTCAATAAAATGAAATCAATATGTAAATTTCAAGGGGGGGAAATTACAGCGGAGGGCAGGCTAGTCACAGTTCTCAATCAAACACAGCAGGTGTTCTCAGACTTCATTAACTCCATGGTGATGTTATATTCTCTTGCATGTAGGTGATGCTTATCTATGCAAATTTCTCTTTATTGCTCACAATTAATCACGTTCCATCTTGTTTATCTTTCATAGGTATGATTAAATTTTGATATATTGTATACTGTATGGCAACAGTTATAGTAACATATGGCTGGCTCATTCTGTCGCTACAAAAGTGACAGAATTGTTATTTTAGACAAATAAGAACACTTTTAAAATAACAAAAAGATCAGAAAAATAAATATGGGATTATTGTACATGATCTCACACCAAAAGAATTGTTAGTATGTAAGAGGCGATTGATATGCCAACAGTTTGGAGGTGGGGTGGGAAGCTGAACGGTGACTTCTATTTACAATTAACTTCAGTCTAGCTGGATATGAAACTCTAATTATGGATTTTCAGGTCGCACAAGGATAAGTTGGGAAAAACTGAATGATCATCCTCAAAATAAAAATAACTGTGTTTTGCAAAAGGGGTGAAAATTATTCTTCCCTAAAACACAGGTTATATATCAGGGTTTATGCATGATTATCATATTTTCTGCCATAGCTAAACATCCCGTCTCTTCATTTCAATTGAATTATTCTGTGTTTTAGGCTTCTGAGAAGTTTCAGATGGCAAGAAGTTCCATGGAACAGTAAAGCTGGGACTATAATACATGTATATCACTCCATTTTCTCCCTACAATATAGTGCCTCAGATGCGTAGTATAACAAAACTTTCTGGGGATAATTGCTCAACACATATGGAAGGATCCAAGTTTGGGGAAACTTATCTATAATTATGGGTTACAGAAGAACAGAAATGCTAGATCTGTGTTATGTAGTTGTAAACATTGGTTTTAATATCAAATATGAAACTACCAAGGAAAGGCAGGTGTACAGTATGTGGAAGAGCACACAGTGCAAGGCAAACAAACAGGAGGCTACGGTATTTAAATAGCAAAAGCAGTTCTCTGAGCACCCAATTTTATAGACATATGGTCAGCAGACCATAATAAAAATCTAATGCATTTTGCTTTACTTTTGTTTTCCAAATTAAAACACGTCTGGCCACTCTAAGGACTGGAAAAGTGGCACTGGGATTGGGTATGCAAAAACCTTCCCACATTTAACAGACTTTCTATAAGTCTTGGGATGAGCGCTCAGCAAACCAAGTATTACCGATTAATATATTTTTTTAAGCGATCTTGCATGAAGTTGATTCTCCCGCTCTACAGGATGATTGGCTTTCTGCATTCAAAGCAAATTTAAGGGCATCTCTACAGCAGGGCCCTGCAGCAGTTTAGAAGAAGCTTAGGACCTGTCATAATTTGGTTCATTTCTGGTTGCTGAGTATGCTTGTTTTATCTTCTTTGGGTCTTCTGAGTTTTACCAAACATTGTTCCCTTGTTCTTTCCCACAAGAGTTTCAGATCCTGTTCCTGTAGCTTGTCTACACATATTCTAATCAATGCCTCCCTCTCACCTTATGCCACACGTCAGCCTTCGTACCATCGTGATTAGAAGTCTTGGGGAAAATACCTGATTTTAAAAATGCTGACATGCTATCTTTTCAGCAGGTAGCCTGAAAGGGGCTTTTCAGTGTAAGAGAGGAATAGTGTCACTGCAGCCAGGAAGTTTTTCTTCATAGCCACCAGCAGCAGCAACTTCAGGGGAAGTCAAAGTAGAGCCAGATGAAAGCAGTGTCCTGCTGTTGCCATTCCAGCCCTCTTTGTGTGTCTAAAAAGGGCAGAACTTGCAGCTGACAGTACCGTATAATACAAGTAGTCCCCAACTTATGAGCAGAATTGAGCCCAAAATTTCTGTTGCAAACAAGACAGATGTTAAATGAGTTTCCCCCCATTTTGCAACTTTTCTCGCCACAGTTGTTAAGTGAATCACTGCAGTTGTTGTTAGTAACACGGTTGTTAAGTGAATCTGACTTCCCTAGGGACTTTGCTTGTCAGAAGTTCATAAAAGATGTTCCCATGATGGTAGGACACTGCCACCATCATAAATACAGTTGCTGAGTATCTAAATTTTGACCAGGTGACCATGGGGCCTTCTCCAATTCGAAGAGACATTGTGCGGCAGGCTGAGGCAAAGAGGCAGTTCTGGAACCAGCGAAAACTGGGGGCTGGACAGGGGACAGATTGTATCTGCCCTCAGTGTGGAAGGGACTGCCACTCTCAAATTGGCCTTTTTAGCCACACCAGATGCTGCCTTAGGGCCTCTTTCCAGAGCACGATACCATATTCTCTCGAGACTGAAGGATGCCAATGAGGATGATGATGATGACCATGGGGATGCTTCAGTGGTTGTAAATGTGAAAAAGGGTCGTGAGTCACTTTTTTCAGTGCCATTGTCATTTCAAATAGTCACTAAACAAATGATTGTAAGTCGAGGACTACCTGTACTGCTTTTGACAATTTGCTCAGTTCAACCATTCAGAGGTTTTTGCACAAAACATGTAAAATGGACCCATGTTGGAGAGTGTACGGGAGGTGTTAGAAATTAATCGATTTACATTTTGTAGGGAATGGGCAGTGAGAGGTTGTGCCAGGATCTGTGGTAGCTCAGGGAACAGAATACTGATCAGATCCAATTGTTCAGCTGAAGGTGTAACTGATGGGTTCATAATGTTCTCTGCATTTCAAGATCAGCAAATTAAAGCTGATCGTGGGTTGATTTCAACTTCATTTAGGCAAGATTGGACACTAAAGAGCATGGAATGGAAGTGTCCTTATTATTCCTGTCATGTTAATACAGTAACTTCCTTTGCAGAAATATTAGGCAGGGGAGACTTCAGTTATGGAATTGGCTTGTGGGAAAATTTTAAGCATCTCTTTTCTAGTTTCATTGATTTTCAGAGTCACCATGTACAACTCCTAATTGTCAATCAAACACCAACCTCAATATAAGAGAGCCTGACTTCAGCCTTCCTATATGACATTTGATTTGCCTTCCCTCACCCCAGCTATGTATAAGCCCCAAATACAAACTCTACTACCTTTAAAGTTTTGGAACTGTTGCTTGAAAGTTGCTTTCAAAGATACAGGTGTGTTGCTTTGACATATTGTTGAGTGGAATGCTTTTCCCTTGATGATTTTAATCACATCATGCAATCAGCCATTCATGCTTTTGTAAAACACTTGATTTATAAGACATTTTAATTTATTACTCAGTACTCAAGAGCCAACTGTTTGCTCTCCTCCCCTGAACAAAATACCAGCATTGCCTTAAAGGTACAGTTACCCAACACAAATGTTGCCAGATTTCTTTATTAATATTCCAATTATCCTAAATAGTGACTTACTTGAAAGTAATTTCAAACCTTTTCCTTGCCATATAATATTTTATTAACCTTTCAGCAACTAATAGTTTTTTTTTCTGTTTTGCAAAACTTTTGGTTACTTTAAGCTTCTCTGCATGTTTTAGCTGGATTGAAATTTTAAAAAGCTTTTCCCCCTCAATTTCATACTTATCGATGAAGATGTGAAGTTATTTTTTTTACCTCTCATTTGGGAATCAGAAAGTTGTGATGATTGTATACTGATCCAAATCAAATAACACTCTGCAGCCTTTTTTCTCAGACGTTCTCCCTCTGAGCATGACATGTTTGAAGAATGGGGTTTCCAGAGGCATAAACAACAGAGCTTTTGGCTACCTATTCATTTTTTATTAAAATATGTATGTTCTTTATGTGTAATTCAGTCATGCCTTGTTTAAACATCTGGAAGTGCTGAGTTATGAAGAACGCATATACTCTTTTCTGAAGAAAAACAAACTGTATTAAGAAAAGGAGTCAGTCTGGAAATGGAGTGAGGGGTTCTCTTAATTCCCAGTGTGCTGCTTAGGTACCTTATTGTATCCTACCTGGACTGAAATACTTCCTAAAACAAATACTATTCTGAATTTTGTGGTTATGTAATAACAAACCAAATAGCACTATATCCTGAAGAATGTGGGGGGGAAGGGAGTGAATAAGCCAATCCAAAGAGGATGGAATGGGTTAATATTTTTTTTTTAAAATCAATCTTATTAACCCTTGGAATGAACATTGGCAAACAATTTTCCCCCCAGAAAGTTGTCTTTAATGCTAATATTAGGGGTAAATACAAAGTTTTGGAACAATAAGAAAGATTTCTTCCTTTTTTAAAAAAAAATCTCACTTTTTAAAATAGCAGCAAAACCACCTGAAAAGAAATATTGGTAAACAGAAATCAGAAATTGCCTTCACTAATCTAGTGCCTACAGAGGCAACAGATCTAAAGTCACAAAGATTCCTCTGTCTTTATTGAATGGGATCAGGTTGGGGATGTGAACATGCAGACACCCATAGCATCCTGTAGTCCAGATTGATTTCTAATAAGAAGCTTCCAGCCAAGCAGCAGGGATTATAGTAAGTGGAGATGATTATGAGTATACACAAAATAATATAAATTCGCAGTTATTGCAATACAAGTAACAGTTTGTTAGCACATCAGCTACTCCTTTGCTGATTCCTACAGTATGCAACACATATAAAAATACCAAAGTGGTCAATGAAGACAGATTTTATTTACAATCATCCTTAGTAATATGCATACTCTTCATTTAGCACTTCCTCAGCTTACAAAACTTTGCCAAACAATCTCAACAATCTTTAAAAATCTCAAATAATTGGCTGGCGTGATTATGCTCCTACCTACATTATAATTTGGGCTGGGAGGATAATGCCTTGAGAAAACCCATATAATAAGTGTATAACTGAAGCGAGTTTTTAATTAAAAATGTCTTAATTTATACTTCAGTTCATTTTCCAACAAAAAACAAACATTGGAAGTTTACGTTTAGAAATGTAAGAATCTTTTATAATGTCAAAAGGTTCTTAATTTAATATACTTCTATAACTTAAAATAAAACCTTTTCAGTTCTAGCATTTTCAAGCTTTAGCAAAACACATCATCTTGATTTTATGACTTTTACAGATTAAGTAGTTAATTCACTCACTCACCCATTCAGTCTTTCAAATATATCATACCTTGTTCTTCATTCTAAAAGGAGTTTAAAAAAGGTGTTTTGTGAGTTAGGTGGCTAAATAAAATGGATGAATGAACAGACACATATTCCAATTCCAACTGGAAGTTAGGGGAATTATAGGGTATTGACTGACCACTCGATTAAAGTGCCTGCAGAATAATAAATGACATAAAATGTGTTGCTCTGTCTGTTGAGCCCTATTTTGCCTCAGTAACAAAGCAGGAAACGATGCTGCCCTTCCTGTTTTAATTCAAAACATGTAAACAGATAGGAAGATTCTCTGTTTCAGTTCTTCTGAACAAGTGTCACTGCTAGCAGGAAAAATATCCAGCTGCCTTTCCTAATATGGATGTGGTAAGGCTGGGGAAGTGCTTAGAATAGTGTGCTGTGCCATCTATCAAGTTGCCCGAATAACTTAATGTGGTGCTCCATACTTGAGATGTGTCAGTTGAGCTGTTCCTGAATGAGAGTCTAGCACTCTTCTGAAAAAATGCTAAACCTCTAGTCAAAGGTAGCCCAACCAGCTGATCATAGATGAGAGGATGGGCGTGGAGTAAAGCAGGAGGGATCTCTGTTGCTGCTCCTACTCACTTCATCTGGTAGAGGAGACATAGCAGCAAAAGCATTAAGAGAACTCCTTCTTGCTTCATCCTCTGCACCTCCTCTTTGGTATAATCTTTCAATATGGTTATTCCTTGACATGGGTCTAGTGTTCTTCTGAAATACCCCACTGAAGCACTTTTAGTTTTCACACTGGGAGCCATGATATGCTGGCATTTCAGATACACCATCTCCATTTTCATCTGGCATTGTCATTGGGCTTTCCAAGAATTCTCAGGATTTTACAGAAACTCAGTGGCACCTGTATTTCAAGATTGTTCCTCATTTATGTTTTTTTTTAAAACAAAAACAAAAACAAAGCAAAACTAGTTTCAATCTTCCAGCCGAGCTTTGCAAATTCAATTTAGAAACAGAACACTGCATTCCATCACACATCCTTTCTTTTACCCAATTGAAAATAAGCATTTGAGATTGTAAAGTGTGGATTGACTTATTTTTCTTCTGTATTACTGAATTTTACGCAACATTACCTTTTTTAAAACTTAGATATGTAAGAATTAAACGTTGGCTTAACATTGCATTCTGCAAGAAATGGGTTACAGACATGGGTGACCATTTTCTCTCAATCATTGGTGCTGGCAGATGTCTTTTCTCTAGTTCAGGGGTATCAAACTGCCGGCCCACGGGCCAGACGTGTCACGCGGAAGCCGCCCCCACCCCATTGCCGGCAATGGCAAAACTGTCCTGATACGTTGCACGATGTCACATGACGTCGTGAGTTTGACATGTCTGCTCTAGTTGGTAAAACCTTTGTCATTTTAACCCTATAAGGCCCATCTGTATTAGATAGACAGTGCTGCCTGCTCCTCTTCATCTTCAGCCATTTTCCCTGGCTTATTGGTTGCTGAAATTGGGTATGTGTAGTTTAATGAGAAGAAGGACTAGGGGTGACATGATAGCAGTATTCCAATATCTCAGGGGTTGCCACAAAGAAGAGGGAGTCAAGCTATTCTCCAAAGCACCTGAAGGGAGAACAAGAAGCAATAAATGGGAAACTAATCAAGGAGAGAAGCACCCTAGAACTAAGGAGAAATTTCCTGACAGTTAGAACAATTAACCAGTGGAACAACCTGCCTCCAGAAGTTGTGAATGCTCCAAGACTGGAGGTTTTTAAGAAGAGATTGGACAACAATTGTCTGAAATGGTATAGGTTTTCTGCCTGAGCAGGGGGTTGGACTAGAAGATCTCCAAGGTCCCTTCCAACTCTGTTATTCTAAATTCTAAATCTTCCTCTACTTCATGGTCTTGGACCACTTCCAACTATCAAGCCTTTAGCAATATAAATACTGCCCAATCCAATTTGGATTTACTAGGTCACATTGACCTTTATTAAAACCATAAATCTTCAACAGCCAGAGCTGACTAGAATCCATCTTAGTTGCCAGCCATTACCGCCATCCCAGTTGTTCTTCCCAGATTTCTTCTGATGATTTAAGACTCTGCCTCTACTGCCAGTCCAGCATCTGTACCCCCTCCATCTCTCTCCTATAAGAATAATTCCTATGAAACATTAAAGTAACTTCTACTCCCACCTTCTCCTTATCAACAAAACGAACACAAAGTGTGTGTCTGAATTTCTACATGGAGATATGAACAACCATCAGGTGGCCATGGATGAATGCAGGATGTCTGTCGCTGATTGATGAGATCCGTGTTAATATAATTTTGAAATAAAATATGCCCGTATTGTAGTGGCTGAATATAGCTCTTGCTTTACCTTCGCCTCATTAGAGATTTCTAATAGTACACTTATTTTACTTAAGCCTTTTCCCACATGCACCTTTACTGACACTTTGTGGCCTTCTTGTCTGGCTGACTGAAAAAAGAGAGTTGATACCTATAGCCGAAGTATGAAGAAAGAAGCAGCACCAAAAGCACAGTCAATAGAGTATAACTCAACGAACACCACGACTGATAGGGAACTGTGGCGATGGAAATGCATGACCGAGAATGCCAATGCCATTGAGAACTTCAAAGGTGATAATCAGGTGTAATATTTGCACCTGAAAAAGAAGAGGAATTCAATGCATCCAAAACTACATAACTCCTGAATGCTGGACCAGTTATAATTTCTGGATGTTTTTCAAGCGCTATGTACAGCAAGTTGCAGTGCTACAGCTGAGAGTTTACTAAGCATGAATAACAATGAGTCCAAGAAAGGTGCATTTGGACTAGGTGCATCTCCTAGTCCAAAGATCGCCTGCATCTTTCTTGGACTAGGTGCATCTCCTAGTCCAAGAAAGGTGCATTTGGCTCACAAGATTAGCATATGGAAAAACACCCTCCCCCACCTACTGCTTCCACCTGTTCTGTGGGCAGGAACCAAGAATTCAAGAGGACCCCAAAATTGGCACCAGAGAAGTGCTACTCTTTCAAGAGTCAAAGATGACAACTCATTGGACTCCAGAAGAGTACCGAACACCCCCCTCCAAACCACTCTTTCTTGTCAGGATTGAATTGTAGCTGATTCCTTCCCATTTAGGCATGGTAACAAGCTGAGCATCAGTTGTCACCCACCAGCTACAGGCTGGAACAAAGTTCCAGAATCATATAATTATGAAGCACATAATTAATTATCAATATCTTTTGTGTGATAATGAGAACAATCATAAAGAATGCCACCAAAGCTGGAGTTGGAAACTGCTGGAGCAAATGATCAAATAATCCAGCTGTGACCTCATGGCTAGCAAGACCTGGAAGTAGTCAATGGACATAATTATGATTGGCCCACATGTAACAAAGCAGGGGTCAACATGGCACTTGATCTAGCCAAAGCTGGAATGTAGAAGGTGAAATGCCATATTCTCCTTCAACCAGTGGTGGGATTCAGCCGGTTTGCGCTGGTTCACACCAGTTTGGCAGAAACGGTAGCTAAATTTTGTTGAGTTTAGATAATCGGCTGCATGCACACTGCTTCCAGAAGTCCGTTCTAGGCCTGGGAGGCCTGTAGGAGGCCTCTCAAGCCTAGAACGGCCCATTGGAAGTGCGTGGATGCCACTTCCGGAAGTCCATTCTAGGCCTCAGAGGCCTGGAGGAGGTCTCCCAGGCCTAGAATGGCCTGCCGGAAGTGCGTGGATGCCATTTCCAGAAGTCCGTTCTAGGCCTCGGATGCCCAGGCCTGCATCCACGCAGAGAACCAGTTGTTCAAGTATTTGAATCCTACTACTGCCTTCAACCAATAGTGACATAAGGAAAAGGAAATAACCATGAGGCCTTGAGCATTGACTGGAGAGCGGCAGTTGTGATATATGGGAGTTCTCAGAAACAATAAGATGACTTCAGAGCAACTAATTAAATGACTTACAAACTACTGCCATAAATCTGAGCTATAAGATATTTCTGTGAAAGAATTTTTTTTGGCTGTAATCACACTTTTTATGGCAAAGTTGGTTTCATTGAAAAAGAGGAGCATTCATATGTAATTGTCACTGGATTTCTACAGCGGACCTGCCTAAACTGTCCCTCAGCATGAATCATGCTTTTTTCTTAGTTGACATTTTATAGTTGCTATTTTCTTCATGAAATTCATGAATTTTGTGCTAGTGAATCAGAGGCAGCCTTACATAAATATTTTACATAAGAACAGCATGCCCAACTATTATGATGTTTCTCTTAGTACTTCTGTTAATAGTACTTTTTGATTTATTTGCATAAATTACAAGTTCTTTTTCCACCATTTAAGGGCCAGTTATAGTTTGTTCTTGCACATCTTCCAATATAGATCACTTAAGTGACAGTTCCATTTCCCTTCTGCACTGGAAACATTTTTTGACATCTATTGCCTCCAGAGAATAGGTCACTACCATATACATACATACATACATACATACACATACACATATATATATACACACACATACACATACACACAGGCACACACATACTGTACACACATATACTGTACATGTACAATTGTGAGCATGATAAAGGTTTATGAACATTTTGTTACCAGGCTAGGTAACATATTCAGCAGAGTTTAGGGCAGTGGTGGCAAACCTATGGCATGCGTACCACAGGTGGCACACAGAACCCATTCTGTGGGCATGCGCGCCGTCACCCCAATCCTAGGTCTTAATAAATTTCAACTTCTCGCGGGGAAAAAAAGATCTCGCAAAGTTGGAATTGATTGATTGAACTTTTTAGTCCCACCCAGTCTGCCATTACCACCGTAGCCATGCACACCCAATTGGCCACGCCTACACAATTGGCCACACCCACCTGGCACCCGATGATACATAAGTGGGTTTTGGGTTGCAGTTTGGGCACTCGGGTCTCTAAAAGGTTCGCTATCACTGGTTTAGGGGATATCAGTGTTCTTCTGTTTATAAGGGCTTCAGGTGTGAGTGTGTCAAATGAGGGTCTTGTGATGGGTCAAATGTGAGTCATTAGTGGGTTTTGTGATGGGTTTTGTGATGAGGAGGTTACATCAGGTCATTGGGAGGTGAAGTGCTGGTGGGAGGGGGGGTCTTGCATGGGTTGGTTGAGGATCGGTGCTGTCTCCAGTTGGCTGTGCAGTTGATTTGGATTCTGAGGGGTTCGTAGGCTGGTTGCAGGTCAATGTGTCTGTGGATGGAATTGCTTCTGGAGTGCCAGGCTTTGATGAACTCGTGAGTGTGGCGGGTGGTAGCGGTGCCAATGATTTTAGTGTTGCTGCAATCGAATTGGTGCTGTTTGGTGTGGGTGTGGGTAGAGATTAAGGATTTGGGATTGTGGCGTTTGACTGGCAGCCATTGTTCGTGGATCCTGGTTTTTCATTGACATGATGTTTGTCCCACTTCTGTATCTTGTCTTTAGTTCTGGATAATTCCTGGCAGAGTGTGGCTGTGGGTTTGTGGGCTATTGCTATTCTGGTTGTCATTTCTGACACCCCTTTTGTGTATGGTAGGGTTTGTTTTTGCATGGTAGTTGGCTGTGTGGTGTGTTGCGGTTTGGGTGCTGTGTGTCGGAATATAAAGTTTTTTGGATAGCCATTATGAAAAAAGATGTCAAGCAGCCTTGTTTATATGCATATATAAACTAAAACAAACATTAATGGATAAGAATGAATGAGAGAGCACAAAAAAGCATCTGAGCTATTTGAATACTCAAGATTGAATTAGAATGGTTTCTTGTTTGTAGCTGCTTAGAAAATGATTTAGACATAGACATATTCATACACATGCATGGCAAAAGAATGGACCAAACAACTGGAATGGATAAAACCATGATTGATTTGAATGGGGATTGCTTGTTTTTTTTTGGGGGGGGGGTTGTTTCTTTTATTTATTTATTTATTTATTCATTCATTCATTCATTCATTCATTCATTCATTCATTCATTCATTTATTTATTTATTTATTTATTTGCTGTTCAGCCAGTCACTGACAAATGTATGACTATAAAAAAGAAAATGTATCATATTGTGTAAGGCTTGTATTATTGAATGGTTTGCATACATATGATTTGAAAGATGATTGCTCAATGTGATAAGAACAGTATATGATGGAAGTAAAAAGATATGAAAATGAATGGAATATAATAATAATAATAATAATAATAATTTAATTTATACCCCGCCCTTCTCCTCATAGGACTCAGGGCGGCTAACAGCCTCATAAAAACCACAATACAATAATACAATAATATCTATATTAAAAACCGAATTAAAAGAAAATATTTTAGAAGGCCAATCATTAAAATTATCCTTAAAATTACCCTTAAAAAACCCCGCTAAAATTCCCTAGGCCAGACCCGCTTGTTGAAAAAGC
>NW_015386835.1:111325-139075 GCF_001527695.2 Protobothrops mucrosquamatus | reverse complement strand
GGCCGCATTCTGGACCAGTTGAAGCCTCCGGGTGCTCCTCAAGGGGAGCCCCATGTAGAGAGCATTACAGTAGTCCAGGCGGACTACTGTAAACAGTTCAACATCAGTAGTCCAGGCGGACTACTGTAAACAGTTCAACATCAGGTTGGGAATAAGATTAGAATGTGTGATATTGGTTGTATAATGTGTTAATGGATAAATATATAAGAGATACTTGCAATGATAGGAAAATGAATGTAAGTATATTTTTGTATGCCAATGATGTAGTACCGTTGGTTGATAGGCTGAATGATTTACAGCCAATGCTAGGTAGATTGTATGATATAATGAATATGAATATGAAAATTAAAGACCAAGGTACTTATGTTTTGACAGGAAAAGTGGATTGAACATTTGCAAATACCTCCTAACTATATTATTGTCTTTAAGATCACAGGAGTTAACTTTTTCAGTGAAATTTTATTCACTGAATGTAACAATTATAGTTATATTTATTTTCTGCCATTTTAAAAAATCTTCTTTGCTAAAATACAATCCAAAATTAACTGTTTGAAACTAGGGACTGGGGCAGTGAGCAGGCTGTTGTCAAGCCAGTTGACTCTCAGTGAGCGTAGCAAGGAGGGGTTTGAGAAGGTAAGCAGTAATGTGGGGCATCGGAGGCTACATCTTGAGAATCACTGGTTTAAGGTGTTGGGTTAGGATTGAGGAGATTTAAGCCAACTTTCATCTATGGAAGCTTGCTAAATTAGTTTGGACTCAGCCCATCCTAATTCCCAGGTGTATAGTTGCAGAGATAAAATGAAGGAGATCCCCCTATGATCTGCCTGGAGAATAGGCAGGATATAAATATAATAAGTAAACAAAAACCAGTTAATGAAAATACTAAAATCAAGTGCTGTCATAAAGCTGTGGCATGATCTGAGTATTCTTGGAAAGGCATAAAATGGGATTGTGGGTAAAACCTTGTCTATGCAAAGGCAGGGGATATAATCAACTCTCCATTATGAAATGGCCATATATCTGGTGATAGAATCTTGTCAGTGATGTATCCATTAGGCCACTGATATTATCCCCATGCAAACGTTCCAGTCACCACAACATCAAACTTACTTGCCTGCTTTCCCTGAGGTAAGTGAAAGCTGATATGATGAAGTCATCTGTGGACCAATTGATCCAGATGTTTTTCTCCATGCAACCAATCACACAGTTGTCAACTTCAAACTGGGCTGTGCATGCGGGTAGCCAGAAGCCTAAGGCACACATACCTGCTCTTCTTCAGTCTCTGCAGTCTGAATTTGTTGTCAGTTTCTTCATGCATCGCTTCAGTCTAATTATCCTATTCTCACATATTCATCCACCAGGGTATCTGCCTAAAAGATTGCATGGGTGGCGGTGATGGAGGGAAACGGAAGGAACCTTAGGTTTGAGCTGGTTCTAAGATGTGTGGTACCCATCCAAAATTGCTAAAACGTCACTATTCTTCAAATAAAAGGCAGAGGGGCAGAGTGAAACAAGCAATGTTTTCTGCAAATATGTAGCCTGTACACCCTACATCAATATAAGCCTCTTCTTAAAATCAATATTTTTTTTAATATGGTTTATTTTGCAGGAAAAGGCGGCCGGGGGGGGGGAACCTCTTCCTGAAGCCCTCTAGAGATGGGCCCTTCAAGGCATGGTCCATCTTTTAAATCAGAATTAGCTATGCACTATTAACTGTCAACAGCTCCTTTGTTCCGCTAATGGGTGTTTGCTATTGCAGCCCTTGTGCTCATTAACCTTTGTCAGTGACTCAGCTTGTAGCTTCTTCCGCCAACTCATGCAGTTTTAAGATCTAGAGGGATCTGCTTTCTATGTCAAGAATATGAATCCCCCCCCTTACTGAAGGATAAAATGCCTCCCTTTACAGATTAACTCTTGCTTCTCCTGTCATGTTCAGGGGAACATCAGTTGAATTCATGGGGAAAAGTTCAACTTGCATTGCCTGCGTTTCCACTATTAATGCCTTTTGAAAGACATCTGTTCCTGAGAACCCCAATAGTGAGAAAGGGAGGGGGTTATTCCTTTGATGAATGCAGAGTATAGACAGGTATAAGTAGAGCTTTTCCACAAAATAAGCTGCAATTATATTAAAAAAAATAGTAACAACTAGCAGCTAATTTTGATGATTTAAAAAAAAAGTAGCAATCACATATGGCTCTAAATACATTTACACAGCTCTGCAGGCTTTCCGTGGCTCACTGAAACCATTTTGTTGCCTGAAGCAACGAACAAGATGGCCGTTTCCCCCATTCTGTATGCTGTCATTTTATGTACAATGCAGCAGCCACACCCAACTGCACCATGTGGAAGAGTAATGAATTGGGTCTGTGCCATACATGCTGAAGCATACAGTCTCAGGTGTCTGGCTGCTTGCATGCTCAGTCTACCACCTTTATGACTAACATTGTAATTCATTGGAAGAAAGAGATCAGGCAAAGTTAGATAGAAGAAAACAATAAATGAAGCAATGTTGTCATTCCATACATTGCAGAAATATCGGAACAACTCAGGAGGATCTTCAGCCAACACAACATACATGCACACTTCAAACCCACGAATGCATTAAGGCAGAAGTTTGTCTACCCCAAGGATAAAACACCCAGACACAAACTGAGCAATGTGGTATATGCAGTACAATGCAGTGAACCATGTGCAGATCTGTACATTGGGGAAACAAAACAGCCACTTCATAAACGCTTGGCACAACACAGGAGAACAAACCCATCAGGACAAGATTCAGCACCCCATCTGCATTTAAAAGACAAAGGCCACTCTTTTGAAGACAGCAAAGTCCACATTTTGGACAGAGAGGAGCGCTGGTTTGAAAGAGGTCATCTATGTCAAAATTGAACAGAGGGGGAGGGATGCGACATCATTTATCTCCAGTCTACAACACAGTCATTTTAGCAGTTCCAAGAAGGCTCCACACCCATTTGCACTACTTAGGTGACCCTGATGGCACAGATAAATCTCCAGGTGGCTTCAACGACTCTCTAAAAGAATGCAAATGACCAGCTGTCTGCAAGGAGTATAAATCCTTCCATTCCCCACCATTCAGTCAGAACTGAAAAAGCTTCTTGAATGAGAAGTGAAATGTCTTCAAAGAAAAACAAGAAAGTCCAGTTGTCAACGCTGCTAACATCGGATGTTCTTGCTTTGACAACAGATGGAAATGCAGCCATTTTTCACTACTGCTTTTAGAGTTAGTTGATGCTGGGAGGGGGAATGTGGATGAGAGTCCAGCTAGTCATAACAATAATAACCCAGCCGTGGGAACCCAAGGTCATTGGGCTCAGAGTTGATAGAGTTTTGGCAGGCTAGAGAGCTGGGGAGAAAGCCCGTGCTTCAAGCTAATTGGGGAATGTGATTTATGACTGTTTATTGGAGGAGGGAATTGTGCTTTGTTACTTTGTATCCAGGGAGGGGATTTAGTTTTTGGTTTTGACTATGTAGTGCCGATACTTTGTTTCTCGAATAAAAGATTCTTTAAGGTAAACAATGCCTCGAAGTTCTTTTGAGGAGTTTCATCTGTCGGAACCATGACATTAAACCAAAAACTACAATTTTTACCAAACTATCTTGGGGTCCCGAACCCCAGTCGCTGTCCCTAGAATTGAGGGATAGACCGACAAAGATTTGGGGAAGATCTCAACATGGAGAAGGAAGGAGCACCTGAAACCAGCACCCTGGCAGTGGCTGCTACATCAGAGGAGGGAGCGCAGGCAGTGCACCGGTAGAGAAGGAACCTTTTCAGGTCTCTCAGATGGGGGCAAGACCCAAGCCATGAGGACAGCTGATCTGGTCATCTGAATGGGCCTTACCCAGTGAAGACTCTAGACACCTTGAGACGACCTTGCCACAATCAAGTGCTTCGAAGGTGGATGAGGTCGAGCTGCAAAGAGGGCTTCCCGCAAGTCGTGTTCCCTGGACTGATGGAGAACCATGAAATTGAATATCGCTGAGGACTCGGGTGAATGGAAGTACCTGTCCGCAGTCTGTAGTCAATCAGTGGAGAAGTTGGTGGAAAGATTTGAAGAGCTAGAGATGAAAAGTGGAGAACAAACCTCCCATTCTCCATATGAGATGATGATCGGCGAGGCAGCTACCAACTCATGCCAAGGGGAAGACCCAGTCCCACCGGCGCAGGTCAAGCAGCTTCCCTGTCCTCGAAGCCACCTATCATGGCCTCCAGTCCCGCAGGGAGAGAAAGCTCCAGTTGTCGCCCCTCCAAAAGCCCAGATTGCCACCGGCGAGATAAGAGCCCGAGCTGTCACCGGGACAGCCAAAGCCCGGATCGACATGCTTACCCGCCACCCAGCCCGGGGCCCTTACAGCAATGGGGGATGTCGCAGCCCCCACAGAAGTATTCTTGAAGTATTCTACTATGCTTTTCTAATAGGGAGTGGTGAGATAGACACATCCTTTCCTTATTTGCTTCTCAAATCTTTTTTTTAAAAAAAACTTTCTTTGCAACTGTTTAGGTGTGCAGGCACACATTTTGTAAGGGGATTTTCCTGGAGATCTGGCCATTGGTATGGACAAAGTGTAGAAAGAGGCAGCTCAAAATATTAATGATTATACAGGTTTATCATCTTTAAATTGCCTTTTAAACTATTACAAAAAGGACTAAATAGCACAAAGTCTCCATAAGGAAAGAAGCCAACAACTCTGTCATTGAAAATATTTTGTTCCCGACACATTTCCTCACTCAATCTCAAAATGCAGGCATCAGTGAGGTATTCAATTTTTTCTATCACCCCATTTTATGCTCTTTGAGGATATGCTTAGCAGAGGGTGTGGATAAGGCATAAAATGCCACATGTTGAAACACATAAAATGTGGGGTGGTTCTGTTTTGGAATTCAGGATCCCCTTACAGCCCCAGGAAATCCCTTATGAGGAAAGGTTAGAGAAAAATGGATAAAATATAGAGAAGAGGAAGAAGAAGAATAGCTCTTTCTATTATCTAAATCTCAACTTTTATTCCTCTTTCTTTTTTTTTCTCATAGTTTTGCTGACATGAAGTAGAGAGGGTGCAGTCAAATGGAAAATAACATCAGAAGTTGAAAATGCATGAAACTGATTTTCATTCAAAAACACGACAAAGCCAAAAAAATATAAAATCTCTCCTTTTCCATGCAGCATTCTCAATCTAGCTTGTCACTCTCTTTCCAGCATATCTGGCCAAACCTTCTATCTATTGTCTCTTATTCATTCTTCTTCCAATCTATAATACAGGATTGATTACATAATATTGAATATATAATTTTTATTTAATTTCAAGAGTATCGACTCTTTGAAACATAGCAGAATTCTGTATCATGATTGTTCTTCACATTTGATACTTATTCCCCAAAGAAGAATGATAGATGGCTTCTGTTTTGTTCTACATTTTGGACAAGATATAGTTACTAACCACACTTGTTTTTGTGAGAGTTAATAAATTCATGATTTATGAAATAAGTAACTATTAGTTGGCCTTCTTTTATTGTTTACAATAGGGAAAGCAATTGAAAGACCAATGTTTATTTATGTCAAGGAGGAAGAAAGCTTAAATATTCCTTTCTCTTGTTAAGGCCATCTTTATGTAAGACCTGCCTTATGAAATCAATACTGATGCTGAAAAACCCTCCTAATGATGTCAATACATTTAAAAAAAAAGAAAAAAGCTTCCCTCTCTGCATGATGTGATTTCAGTCAGGATTGACTCCCTAATGCTTAACCAACAGCAACAAAAAAGAGCAGTTGCCCTCTTTATATTTGTTTTGTGTTCTTTAGAGGAAAACAAGAAGGGGTGGCTAGTCTATCTTACTTGTATTCATCCTTATACACAGATATTCACTGAGGTTTAATAGGTTGTTCACATTTTCTTTAATTGTACACTGAAATGTTACATCTTTTATCTTGAGGATTCAAATACCGGTAACTTGTGGAAAAAAAACCTATCTTGAATGGACTTACCTTGTCAAAGGTGTACCTGCTTTTTTCGGCCTACAGTTTAAAAACCTTTCACTAGAAATTAGAAGAGAAGTAAATGCTACCATTGCATTATCTCCATTTCCTGGTTCAGTAATGAAATATGCTGGGTCAAAAAAAGGAGTACAATATCTTTGTTTACTATAGTATGCAGACAAGCAAACCAAGCCTACAAAAAAAACACATTCTTATTTACTTATCTGTGTCCAAACATGACTTATGTGTGTCCAAAGAAACAGTCATGTGTGCATGACTTGCTATGATTATTCTTCAAATATATTTAACCATCTGGAGGGAATGTAATAAAAACTCAGATCTCTGGAAAAACATAGGATACTGATATTTTTCGTTTCACACAGCTAATGTGTTCTGTAATCTAATGAAGCTGAAAGAACTTGACTCAACAGGACACAGAAACTGGAGTTAAATGATGGGCACTTTCACACTGCCAAAGCTTTCATCTTCAGTCCCTCAAAAACAGCTTGAAGACAATCCCCGATTGCCTTTATTATCCCCAATTCACTCCATTAAGGAGTGAAACGTGTCGTGCCTCAGTCCTGTAGCAATAAAAATCCTTTTGTCTGTCCCCTCCATTCTGCATTAGCAATATTTAATAGGACAGGACTGTAGAAGGCCATTCAATGACGTCACTAGAAGGCAGGAGTGTGGCTGAAAAGGTGTTTTGTTTTGGGTTTTTGTGGTGGGAGGTGAGGCTAATCTTCAGGATGAAAGAAAGAAGCCTCCCAAAGGCAAACTGCCCACATTCCTACCATTAAAACTATCCCAGCCTCCCAAATGAGGCTGAAATCATACTACTAACATTAGGCTATTCTGAGGCTATTTTCTCCCTGTTGTTTTGAATTTCAGCAGCATGAGCTCAGAGTGCTAAGAGATCACAAATGGGGTGCTCACTTCTGCACTAAAAAGAAGTAAAATAATTATTTCCAGCCCTTCACACAACATCCATGTTTCACTTTAAGTGTATTGCAAAATAAATAAACAAAATAAAATTTAAAAAAAACCCATTGGTTCCTATGAGAGAGGACCTGAAAAGCCACTCAGTGGGGCAAGAGTTCTCAAATCAAAGAAATAGTCTGCCTAGAACAGGGGTAGACAACCTTGGCTCTTTTATGACTCGTGGACTTCAACTCCCAGAATTCCTAAGCCAGCCATGCTGAGGGGAAAGGGAGAGGTTTCCAAGCTGAGCCATGCTGGCTCAGGAATTCTGGGAGTTGAAGTCCATGAGTCATAAAAGAGCCAAGGTTGGCTGGCCTAGAAGCTCCACAAAGCTGCAGCAAAGCTGGAAACACATCTGCAGGGCTACCAAAGAAAGATGACCTCACTGGGATCACAAGAGGCACAAAACTGATTCTGGAGTGATTCAAATTCCCCATCTGGAAGTGCCCTACAGTTTGTTTTTAAAGAATTATATGTGGATATATAATCTTTTGATTATATCCTTTCGGTCATTTTAAATGATTTGACACTATCCACCGTAGCTACATTATAAAAAATAGTCTCCAGCTCCAATCCACAGCTGTTAGCTACTACGTCTCCTAGTTCAGGTATACACACTTTTCCCCTTTACTTTTTAGATGAGGATTATTACCACAGTAATGTGACTGCCAATATCTCACGCCATTTAGAGCTGGATTTTGTACATGGTGCATCGTTTATTTTACGAGTTCGATCGATCAGGACCTGAAGTAAAGATATTGTCTTCTCCTATACGCCATAATCAAAATTGGGAGAGATAGGAAATAGAATTTGTTAAAAGTAGTTTAAGTAATTTTGAATCTATGCATTAATTCTGAAAGAGAAAGTTTAGAAAAATGGTTTCCTTGAGTTATCTCAATGTCAAGTGGTTTGTGAAAAACTACGAGTCTATACCAGTGGTGGCGAACCTATGGCACAGGTGGCAGAGGCAGCACACAGAGCCCTCTCTGTGGGCACACGTGCCGTTGCCCCAGCCTTGCCTCCCCCCGTGACCCCCTCCCCAGTAGCCCCCCTGGAGAAGAGTCACCCCCGAACGTGGCCCATGCGGAGCAGTGCAGCCAAGGACATGGCAGCCAGGCAGTGTAGACAAGACTCTGCCCTCATGCCCCATCATGCACAGTTGATGCTGCGGGGCGCGGGCAGAGGGCGTGGCTGCCATAGCACTGCTGGGCGATCTGCGGCGGGCCCTGGAGGCAATGAGTTGCTCTGCGGGCAGGCGGAGCAAGGGCAGAGCGGGGACGGGGCAGGGGTGGAGTGGGGCCGGGGCCACTTTTTGGGCACTCGGTCTCTAAAAGGTTCGCCATCACTGGTCTATACCAATTTCCCCCAAATTGTACCCTCCAGATATATTGCAACATCACCTCCCAGAATTCTTATGCACCAGGTTGAGGAAAGTTGATAAACATTGTTTATTACATGAAAAGTATCACTTGGCTGCCCATGGTACGTGTTGATAAATTTTTGCTCTGTATGGATAAATAGTTAGTCATCCAAAGAATAATGCATTTGAAAGCATTGTTCTTGGGCCAAAATAATATATTTTATTCAATCCAGCCTTTCATGTCAGAAAAGTGTTTAAATGCTCCTAATTCACATGTCAGATCACAGCTTCCCCTATTCACAAACACTATATCGCTTAATTATGGCTCCAAAATTATTCTTCAGTTTTTAATGCCCAAGGAATGATGAAAGAATTTAGGGACAAAAAAGTTTAGCCAACACTAACTCTGATTCAATATTTTCCATGACAGCTCTCCATGGTTTCTTCCCTGATGCACTGCCATTCAGAGATGTTTCACTGTTCTGCTTCCAATTTCTTCTAAATAAATCCAGGAATACACCCTGAGGGATAGACTTGTTCATCTTTTTACCATCTGACTGAAGAGGCAAGCTTCTGCTTTCTGAAACTGTGGTTGATAGCACTTTCAAATTTGGTGGTCAGCTGTCAGAAGTTAGCATCACAATTTTAATTTATAAATGGAAAAAAGAAGCAAGTGGGGGTGCTGAGCCTTTGATAAGCTTAATGCACCTATTTTACTTGAACCCCCCCTCCCCAAAGTATAAGCTGTATGTTTGCCCTTTCTGATGATATGACAGCATCACCACCATGATGTCATGATTTCCTATTAATAAAATCCCTATCAAGCTATTAATAGGGGGGGGAAACGTTACCATTACCTCTTGCCTTAGTCATTACAGTAACTCTTGCCTTAGTCACTTCCCACATGGGTCTGCCCTTGAAGAGCATTTGGAAGCTGCGGCAGCAAAAGTTTCTCAGTATGAACTGAACTGGCTTCCAGTTGGTTTCCAGATGCAATTCAAGGTGTTGGTTATTACCTACAAAAACTGTGAACAGCACAGGGCCAGGTTATTTACAGTAATAGTCAACTGTCTCTGCTCATCAAAACGTACTGAGTTGGCATGCTCTAAATTCTTCTATTAGGCAACATCATCTTGTGGGACCCAGAAAGGATGCCTTCTCTGTCACAATCCCTACCCTGTGGAAGAACAAACCTCTGGAGATCCAGATGGTCTCACCCTGTTAGCCTCCTAGAAGGCAATAAAGAACTGGTTGATCCCTTGGGTATTTGAGCCAGAATGGGTGGGTTGGTTTAGTTTTGACTTTTATTGACTGGAAAAAGGAATGACATTTAGTCTTCAGGCATGTCTCATACTGATTGTCTCTGAAGGTTTATTTTTTATTGATTGTGTTGCTTGAGCTTTTTTTTTTTAATCCTCTGTTCACCACCCAGAGTCCCTGCTGTGAGGTGGATAGTTATGTAAATAGTCTAGATAAGTAAATATTTTGAGTGCATTCATGTGATAAGAACTTTTTGCAAAGCTGGGGAGAAATGGTGATTTGTTCAAATATTTGTGACAAATCTGTTTTAATCCCTGCTATTGTTTAGGAGAAGGAGTCCTGCATCTTCAGGGATAGTTCTAATATTGTTGTTGTTGTTGTTAATTGCGAAGTCGTGTCCGACCCATTGCGACCCCATGGACAACGTTCCTCCAGGTCTTCCTGTCCTCTACCATCTTCTGGAGTCCATTTAAGTTCACGCCTACTGCTTCAGTGACTCCATCCAGCCACCTCCTTCTCTGTCGTCCCCTTCTTCTATTGCCCTCAATCTTTCCCAGCATTAGGCNGCAAGCGTCTTTTAATTTCTTGGCTGCAGTCCCCATCTGAGGTGATCTTGGAGCCCAGGAAAATAAAATCTGTCACTACCTCCATTTCTTCCCCATCTATTTGCCAGGAATTGAGAGGGCCGGATGCCATGATTTTGGTTTTCTTAATGTTGAGTTTCAAGCCAACTTTTGCACTCTCCTTCTTCACCCGCATCAAGAGTCTCTTTAGTTCCTCTTTACTTTCTGCCATTAGAGTGGTATCATCTGCATATCTTAGGTTGTTGATATTTCTCCCGGCAATCTTAATTCCAACTTTTAATTCATCTAGCCCTGCCTTTCTCATGATGTGCTCTGCATATAAGTTAAATAAGCAGGGTGACAGTATACAGCCTTGCCGGACTCCTTTCCCAATTTTGAACCAATCAGTGGTTCCGTGTCCAGTTCTCACTGTTGCTTCTTGACCAGTTCTAATATTATACTCTGGCATTTCCAATTGTAACATTAAACATCAGACTGGGATCCACTTTTGTCCACCATCAATCACTTTTGCTTGATATTTACAGCTACTGAATATCAGCCACAGCAATTGTCCCTGTAAGCAAAGAATTGATGACCATAGAAAGCTTAGTGCTGTCCTTTAAGGAATACCTTTCTATCTTGTAACAAATGAGAAAGCAGAAGAATTGGAAAGTGGGCTAACTAATAACAGTGAGAAAGGAGGAGGTATATTGTGTTTCCAGTTAAACCATATTGGTTTGACTAAATTACACAAGTACCCACAATATTTTGCAATATGCTCATATCTCCAAACTGAAATTTTAATTTCCTCCTGTTTCTGATGCAACAGTTTAAAAAACTACCCCTAACAAGTAAAAAATTCAGTTTGACATGCATTCAGCATGGTTCAGTCTCTGTAACAATTACTATAAATAGTATGTATTTAGACGATTCAAAAATATAAATTCAAACCACTGGTGGCACTGGACACATGAAAACTTTGAAAACAGAATTTGCAGTGAAATCCAAGGGCTCATTCACAGAGCCCTGAAGATGTGCTTTTGTAGGAAGTCAGTCCCCCAGAGAAGGAAATATTAAAAGGGCTGAAAAATATATTTCCTCAAAGGATCTTAAAAAGGCAGAAAAGCATGCCCAGTTTTCTTAATAGCCCCAAGTCTCCCTCTCCCAAGCAGAAACCAGCTCTGTACAAATGCAGATGTAAATAATCCAGGAAGGTTGGAAGCCCCCAGCTAGAAGATAAAGAAGACAAAGAGATTTAAAATCTACATACCCCACCTAAAGTCTAAGACAGGACATAATAGGATTAACTCACAGATGCCAAAGGGCATACCCAGACTCAGGTCAGAATACATGACACAGGAAATACAAAGCCTCAAACAGGAACAGGAAACAACTCCAAACAAAAGGCTCCAGATGGTATAAAAACCCACTCCCTACATGTGCTCTCTCTCTTTTCTTCTAGAGCCATCTTTCTGTCTGTCTCTCCTCTTCAATAAACTGCAATCTTCTTTCTAAAGCAGTCACCATGTTGTTTATCCCCGGCTTGGACTGAACCATAATGAAGACTTTTCCTTCAACACTTTCCTTCCATGCTTGAGACAAGAAGAAAGTATGTTGTTTCTAGAATTGTTCCCCTTGCAATGTTCCTTTAAGTTCCTCACAACAAACTTGTTTTGCCCTCACTACAGGTAGTCCTCAACTTAAGACCATAATTGATCCCAAAATTTGTGTTGCTAAGCAAGACACTTGTTAAGTGAGTTTTGCCCAATCTACAATCTTTCTTGCCATAGTTGTTAAGTGAATCACTATAAATGGTAAAAGGAGTCCATGTGGATTTTACTCAGCTAGTCGTTGTCGACTATAGGAGGTGGTGCCCATCTCCATTTCAAGGCCATTGAGCCGGCACTGTCTGAAGACATTTCCACAGTCATGTGGCCAGCATGACATCACGGAGTGCTGTTACCTTCCCACAGAAGTGGTACCCATTTATCTACCTGCATTTGCATGCTTTCGAACTGTTGGGTTTGTTGACTGGAAAGCCGATAGCCCAGGTTCGAGGTCGGAGCACCACACATCGGGGTGAGCTCCCAAGTGAATCACTGCAGTTGTTAAATTAATAACATGGTTGTTAAGTGAATTTGGCCCATTGACTTTGCTTATCAGAAGGTTGCAAAAGGTGATCATATGACTGTCAAGCCCTCCATGGGCTCGACATTCAAAGAGGTGGAAGGTGGCAGGTCAGCACAGTGAAGGTGGAGGAAAAGCCAGTACCAGGTCCAAAGCAGCTTACCATCTGGACTCCGGCAGGGCATCGTTCGGCCCGGCAAACAGCTGATGGGAGGTTCCTTACAGTACGAGAAACCGCACCTGCGCAAATGGAGGTCCCAGGAAGCCGCGCCTGCGCAGAAGGAGGTGGTAGAAAGCCGTGCATGCGCAGAAGATGCTGGAGCCGCAGAATAGCTGATGGGCGGAGGCCGCCAAACAGCTGACGGCCTGACACACCGGAGCATGTTTAGGAGATCGGACGGAGCCTAATTGACATTTTACTTGCTACTGGTTGCTGGTTGGGTGATAGGAGGGTGGGGTGTGTGATAATTGCTGGGTGGGGTCATGGTTTGTTGGGCGGGGGGGTGGGGTTGCTAATTAATGGGGTAGAGGGTGGGGTAGCGTTAGCTCAATTGTATTTAAGCAGGGCTGGGAGGCGATTGCTCCCAGCGCGAACTTTGTATAGCACAGAGCCTGATTTCTAGAGGTCTGTGTTGAGTCATTGCTTTACCTCGAAGTAAACCGGAGCTGATTGAATCAAGGTGCCTTCATGTCTTCCTTTTCTTCAAGAGTCCGGTAGGAAAGTTGACAATGACCCCTGGGACACTGCAACCATCATAAATATGAACCAGTTGCCAAGCATCCAAATTTTGATCCTGTGACTGCGGGGATGCTGCAATGGTCGTAACTGTGAAAAATTGTGCTGTCCCACTCACTTACACACACACATGTAACTGTGGTTTAGTGAGTTTATTAATATTCTCCTGCAACTCCCTTCACCAAAAACCCAGAACTGCCTCAATTAAGTCCAGCCACAAGCAGTCCAATGCTAGTCCACAGAGCAATGGCCAATGAGTCCACAAGGCACTTGAAAGTTTCCCAATCAAAATAAACCCACCAGGCAAAATTAAATCCACAATACAAGAGGGTTCACAAGGCAAGAAAAGTACAGAGTTCACAAGACATGATCCAAGCCAAGGCAAAAATCACAACGACCAAAAAACACACAGCTAGGAAATGAATATGTTGTTCCCAGCATCACTTCCATCTGTCTATTGTGCTAAATAGCCAGCTTCTGGTGCAGCCCATCAAGATGGTCGAGGTTTTCTCCTCATGCGTAATCTGGCTGACCTTCTCTGCTCCTGCCTTTTCTCTGTCCTACGTGTTCTTGGATCAGGTGCAGAAGGCAGTGCCTCTTCTTCATCACTGATTGGTTGCAGCTGTACACTTTCTCCACCTGAAGCCTCAGGGCTATCCTGCTGCAGCTGTGGATCAGCCAAATCCCTCTCAGATGGCTGCTCAGAGCCATTGACCAACTCCCCTCCAGATGTGCCTGGAACTGGTTCATCTTCCTCCAAGCTGACATCTGGAGAGGTATCTGGGAAAGCATCTGGGTGAATCATCACAAAAATGGTCATAAGTCACTTTTTTCAATGTTGCTGTAGCTTCAAGCGGTCACTAAATGAATGGTTGTAAGTCGAGGACTATTTGTACTAGTCTCATTCCTGAACTTTCAGCCCCTCCAAGATAGACTAGGAAACCAAAATTATGCATGCTAATACTATTATAAGAGTACTGTAACAGAATCTTGCAAGACTGAAAAAGAGGGTATTGGATGAAGTGGTGAAGGAATTCTTCCATAGATAGCATGCTTGAGGAATCTATACAGGGGATGGGGATTGAACAGCAGTTTCACTATTACATTCATTTGTTCACCATTATCATTAACTGAAATACAAGTCTTTATTCCCTGCCTCCTTCTGTTTGCTGTCATCATTTGAACTAATTCTTCCTTTTACTCTTTTCTGCCCTTGCCTGGGATTGCAACAGCAGATAGTACAGGGCTATCTGTGACATTGCCAGATAGATGGCAGTGCTGTTCCCTTATGGACTCTTGAGGTTGCCCTATTGGCAAGGAGCTTACCAAAGGGAATATTTGTGGAAGGTTTTCTATGTGATCACTATTCTTTTGAGCCCCAAACCACAAAGCATAAGGCAAACAGTTAATAGTTGCTCTTTCCTGCAACCAAAGCAGAAATGGTCATGGAGACATGGAATCCTGTAGTTGAAGCCTGCAGGATGGTCCTCCTCCATGCCACATAGAATGGGAATGGCAGTTTCATTTCCTGCTGGATCCTTTTGATCAATTTTCAGCCTGCCTCAGCAGCAGGCTGGCCTTGAAATGGAGGCCTTGTTGAGAGGACATGTCTTGAACAAATGGTAAGTGAGCCATCTCAGAGCCAAAGCAGCAGAGTGTATGAATGAGCTCTAAGTCCAAGGGAAGCACTGGAAGAAGTGCAGTTATAAGAAAATTTGCCTTGTCACAGATATTTATTACCCATCTCTAGAAGTAAAACAAGATTTATAATTATAACTTGCTCTTTAATTTAGCTGACAAAATATAGAGAGCAGATTAGTTGAAAGCTAGCTTCCTTGCTGAGATTTATCTACACAGAAGTTCCATGTGGGAGGCACTGTGGGGATGGTATTTCTTCTAAATGCAATTACTGCTCAGTAATAGCATTTCTTTAGATCAAAACTAAGAAAATGCTTAGGAGCATACTGGGTTGCAAATATAGTACTTTTCTGCAGCTCTTTAAACCAGGCACACATTTTCCTGGAATTGCATAGTAATCAGTTTTTTTTAATGAGCAACTCTTTCTAAACTTAGTTGCATGAGTAGTTTTACCTTCACCTTTTACTCAACTGGATACTGAACTTACTCACACAGGTAAATATAGTACCAAAATTAAAGTTGTATATGGAAGTGCATGAAAGCCTAAATCACATGAAAGACTCAATGGGACCTTGACCAACTTAATCTGGACAGAGTGTAATTCTGCCTACTTCTCTCTCTACCCATGCAAACAATCAGCTACATTTTCCCAGTTTCTCCTCCTAGTTCCCAACTGAGCTGCAATCAACTTTTTCCTATGTAAAAGTTACTCTGTAAGAAAGCCACATTTTAACAGTGAAACATAGTCTATGCCATACACTAAAATATATTAAAGTAATGAGATCTCTGCCCCACTAGTAACATACTGTATCAGGAACCTCCAAAGAACCTCTTTAATGTTCGATCTTCTATTCTGTGAAATGGCTCAAAAATCTGCCGGCATACAAGGTAGTTCTTGACTTACAACCACAACTGAGTCCAAAATTTTGATCATAAGTTATTATGGTCCTTGTTTTATTCCTAGTATCAAACTGTTGTCAAAGAGCTCTTCAATAAGAGATCTTCTCTAACATACAAGATCTATCTGAGTAACATTCCAGTTAGTTGTATTATATATCTATTTAACTGCAGACAGGTTAGCTAGTAGAACAAATCATGAAAAGCATTCAATCCAATAATGCGTAAACTTTAGGGAGTATTTAGCCTTCTGCAAGATAAGCTGTCTTAGATAGATAGATAGATAGATAGATAGATAGATAGATAGATAGATAGATAGATAGATAGATAGATAGATAGATAGATAGATAGATAGATAGATAGATAGATAAAATATTTTGGCATACTTCTTGCAATAGAAGATATAAGGATGACATGTATATCATGATGAAAATCATGCAGTTTGTATTAGCCATATCATGAAGTCATGTGTATGACTTACCATTTACACAATTTATATAAAATTAATTTATCTTATGGCATCATGAAATATGATTTCACTTTGACTCCCCCCCGTGCCTCACATAAAAGTTTTAATAAGAAACAGAACAACGAATAGGCATATACACACCTATTGCCTCCATTGCCCAACAGCTTTCTTTCTCCTTAAATCTGAAGGTAAAATTTCATAAGGTGTTTGTGTGCATGTATGGGTAAAAGAAACCCATGTAGACCAAGTGAAGCATATAAAACAACGAAAACAATGTAATTTAAAAATACTTTGGTCCCATCCTTTATCATCTATATCTATATATTCATTTTTCAATGTTTCTTTCCTAACCCTAAACTTTTTTAATGGTATGACATATCATTCAGTGATTAGCTGCCAAATTGAAGATGGGTCTTTAAGAATAGTCTGTAGTTTCTTGCACCAATCAATACTCAGTGCAAAAACTGGAGGTTCCAAGCAACTAATTGTGTACTTCTGTCCAGGCAGCAACCCAAACCAGATAGATGTATCATTTGGGGAAATACTGTAAGCAACCATAGCAGAGCTCATGGATTAGAGAGAATAAAATATTCAAGCTGAGAAATTATCCCACTGCCCCCAGTTAACAGAAGTCACCAACTCCAAATACATTAAGAGGCTGAATGGTATGCATCTTTTGACCCATTAGAATAATTACTTGATTACTGGCTCTCTTGCTGGACTGATTCAATTGCTCTGTTCTGGAAGTGAATATATTACAGTTTGCCAAAGCAGTTTTCAAATCTTTATTGGATCAAACCAGAACTGAAGAGGATCAACTTTACCTACAGTTGAGCATAAACCGCAAGTTTCATAAACCACAGCAGATTCCCAGAATGCAGTCATGAACCCACACAGTTGATAAATGCACCTGGGGTGTGCTCCACTTCAATGGATATGCTTCAGTGAAGATTAGACAGCCATCTGGCTGGGATGTTTTAATTTGAATTTCTGCATTGAGTGGATGCTTACACTCAGTAGCCTAAACCACCCCTTTCAACTCTATGATGTTATGTTTAGACAGCCTGTGGCTGCTAAATGTTTTTGTGGCCCTCCTCTCCCCAGCTGCTATTTATATAATTTAAAATAAATATGTTATTTTAAAACTGGATATGATAGATGAAGATAGCTTGGAGACTAGGAACTGAAAAGGAAGTGGAAAGAATTTAAGAGAAATATAACACATTCAATTTTCTGAATTGCCTCGGCCATTTTCCTTCTTGTTCTGACTCTTAGTTCTTGACTTCCCAAAAGGTTGTACACCAATAATACAAAAACTCAGTTTGATTTTGCTGGACTTACTACTAAAGGTCACTCTCAACCTTGACAACTTTATGATATGTGGCAACTTTCACCCAAAACTGTCAGGGGAATGCTGGGAGTTGAAGTCCATACATCTTCAAAATGCTAACGTTGACAAACACTGCTCTAGGAACTCTTCTGTAGCATGTAATCCCCAAATCTGGCCAAGTCTCCACAAACTCTTTGCTATGTGAGATTTGGCTTCCTATTGCGGTTTCTACTCCAAATCCTGCAGGCTTTCATCCCAGCTGAGACATGCAGAGATGGCAACCTCTTTGCCAGTTCTTGACAGGCTGCTGGCAGTGGCTCACTTTATATTGTTGCTTCTTTTCAAAAATGTATTTACATGGCAAATAAATACCGAAAAGCTGGCCAACTTGACTTTAACTATTGTATAATGCAAGGATGGTTCTGGATTTAGGATGAGCCAGCACAATAAAGTTCGACCAATTGTGAGACATGACAGTTGACGTTATTGAACAAAATATGCAATACGGAAATGCCCTTAGGCTATATTGCAAGCAGGAAAGTTTTTTCTTTTAAGTCATGTTAAAAGCTTATGTTAAATGCAAAGAGAGTAAGTGAAAAATAGGATTAAAGCTAAAATGGTTTGAAATTCTTTATGACAAGTCACTACATGTCTTGATGTTATTTTAAAAAAAGATGAAGTAAGAAAGATCTGAGCTATTTCCTCTTCTCCTCACAATGATCATGGCCTTTACTTGCTAGGCAACATAGGAAGGAATGACTCTGTCTATATACTGTGTCTTCCGTGGTTCCTTTTTCCAAATCAGTGACTCCACAACATGAACAATTCCACTCTCTTTTCACAGCTCACAGTATGAACCACAATTAAGGTACAAACAATAGTATTTAATTTGTATGCAGCTGAGTTATGTTATCCTGAATGTTTAAGGAAGGTCATATATTTTCAAAAGAATTATGTGTACAGTATATGCCAGTGATGGCGAACCTTTTAGAGACCGAGTGCCCAAAAACCACCACCACCACCCTTGTCCCTGCTCCGCCATGCCCGCTGGACCACCCACCACCTCCATGGCCTGCCACAGATCACCCAGGCAGCCCAGCAATGCCATGGTGGCCACACCCTCCACCAGTGCCCTGCAGCATCATCTGCGTGCGACGGGGCGCAAGGGTGGAGTCTTGTCCCCACTGCCCGGCTACCATGTCCTTGGCTACGCAGCATTGTGTGGGCCGTGCCCAGGGGCGACTCTCCTCCGGAGGGCTGCTGGTGAGGAGGGGGCCATGGGAGGAGGCAGGGCTGGGCCGACGGTGCGTGTGCCCAGAGCAAAGGCTCCGAGTGCCGCCTCTGGCACGTGTGCCATAGGTTTGCCACCACTGGTATATGCTGAACCTTTAGTGGCTCTGATAAGATTTGGAATACAATACAGCCTGCTTTAGTAGGATGAGTCAGAATTTATCCATCTCTTATGAATGTTAAATTGTGGCTGTCATGAAAGGCCAAGTAATTTGCCTATTTAGGCCTACCTTATTGTCACAACAAATAATATTTCTTTGGGTTTCAAGGCAGAGTTCTTGTACGTAGAGATTTACAAGGATTTTTTTAAAAAATCAAAGCGTTCTGTTCAGTTTATATATATTTTAAAAAGCGGGGTAAAAATCTTCTAAAAATCCACTTTATGAAAGGAAAAACTGAAGGTAACGAAAGAAGACCCTAGAACCACTGAAAACGGAAACAGAGAAAGTGAGCATGTGTGAGAAAAAGAAACAGCTTGTTATCTGGAAATAACTCCTTTGTAATCAGTGAGATCAGAAAATAAATGTGTTTAGGTTTAAGGATATAGCCTGTTTTATTTTTGTTTCTTCTTGAATCTGAAATTCAGTCTTTTAAACTCTTATAACATTCCAGCTCTGAATATTGCTTTCCTAGCTTCTCTACCCTGACTTTCTGTTATGTTAGCTGATTCATACAGTCCTTTGAAGGCTTTTTACTTTTGCTTTATTGTATTGCTACATATAGCACTGGCCTTTTTAGCTTACTCTAACAATTGTCATCATTAATGTTAATGCCAGAGTATGTATATCAAAATGAAGGTCATTTTTCCATGACAGGATTAAATATATTGATATTTTAGAAAATCTTGGAAAATCTATATTTCAAAATTACTTTCATGTCCACTCTACAGTTCAGTAGATGAGATATGACTGCACACCTTAATTATTCAAGCATGGTGACGGCATTGATTGTTGTAGAAAGCAGGCAAAGAGATTGTTGGCATAAAAAGTATGACCTACAGAAAATGGAAATTGTCTTTAGATGTAAAGGGCACCATTAATTTCAGTTCTGAAGGCAAAAAAAAAGCATAATAAATCAATGTCTAAAAAGGAAAAAAAATGAATTACTGGTGGTAAAAGCCAATCAGGTTTAAGATATTATCTAAGTTTTCTGCAGGTCATCCCATTTTCCCCATGCATGACTCTTAATAGTTTGCACATATACTGTATGTATTACAAATGAATCAACTGATCAGTAAATCAATTGATTGAAAATGCAGTGTAAATTTAATATAAATCAGTGATTCCCATAAGGTATGTTTTCAGCATCATTTAGATTTGTGGTTGTAAGGGCTTTTACCAGGGACTGCTAGCAGTTGATCATGTGCTGTGCATGGATTAGCTTTTCAGAATATGATCACCATGTCTGTAGTTGACCTAGAGCTGATTAGAATTTGCACAGCTTCCCTTAAGTTGGACTTTATATATTTTTTCTTTATATACATTATGCCAAGAATACACATAGTGGCAGTTGTCCCAGTAACTTGTGCCTTTATCATGCAGTTTCTGCTTACTACTGGATCTTCACACAGAAAATCCACAATAGTGCAGATCAACTACCTCTTGTACATCAAGAGAGATTAATTTCTGGAACATTATGATCTTGGTCTTTCCTCAGGCATTTAATGGAACATTCTGTTGTCAGAGTTGAAAGTACAGTACTGGATAAAGACTTATTATTTTCCCAGGGGCTAAGATGATAAAAGCAATTTGTGGATGAGGCTCTACACTATAAGAGCAAGGCAGCTTCTGCAAACATTAGAATGGACAATTTAGTTATGTAAACAAACATGTAATATGAGCAATTTGAAAAAGGTTACACAACTACATGCTGTTTCACAGTTTATATCAGGTAGAACAGGGAGAATATTGATCATGAGATGTTTTTAATTTACCTTTTGCCTTAAATTCAATTATACAAGACCCCATCTCCTGAACTATTTAAAATCTTGCAATCTTTCCAAAGCAATTTGCTTCCATATTGCAAAGTTGAGCTGTCTGGGGGACATTCTAAAATGGTTTCTAAAAACAGAAGGAGAAGGAAGATGAGCTAGCAAAAGCGCTTCTATTCTTTTCAACATTTTCAGATTTCTTTCCTATCTTTGAGAGGAGAAGAATGGGAAATGTGTTTAATTTCTCCACTGAAATCCAGTTGGACTTTAATGTTGACTAGGTAAGATCTTTTCCGACTTTCATAAACTTTCTTTTTACTGACCTAAGCTTTCAACTTGAAAATGAGCTAGAGAAATCTTTTTACTTGAAAGGGACTTTAATAAATGTTTAGATAACTAATCTCAGCATTGTTCCTGATAATGGAACTTGCACTACGGTACCATTAGGCACATTATGTTTATCATTGCCATTGGAAGCATGCAGAAATTAGAAGAAGTAATTTTCTTGCTCATTTGCATGGCTAAAGCCATGCCCTTTAATTTAAAATATTTTCTTTTTTTTCCTTTTTGCTTTAATTCAATTCATTCATGTCTGATTTTACTGAAGATTCATTTTGTTCACAGACCAGCCAAGATGTAAAGCAAATGTGATAAAAATGACCACACTTTTTATGTTTGCATTCTTTTTAATTTAAACCATATCTGCATACCCCTATGTCATTTTAATATAATTGCTTAGCAGTAGCAGTTATACAAAGAATTTGGATTTATTCATAACCTTCTACAACTGAACGATGACATAGAAGGATGCAGTAGGAAAGCTGCTTCATTTAGGATAGGGTGTGGCCTCACCTTGCACGCTCTACAAGATAATACACGTATGACCCCAGGACCGCATTCTGTATTTCAGTATTATTGCATTAACTTTAACGAGTGAAATCTAGTCAAATGACTAGTCCAGTGGAAATTTGCCATTAGCTTCAAAAGACACTTAGTCAAACAATATAGTAAAAGCATCAGTGTCTACCTATTACCTTGATATCTGTTACCCCAGTATGAGTCTGTGTTTACACTCTAATTATGACTCATGAAAAAAATACCTGTTAGTTAGATGTAGGATCTACACGCATATACTATCTCTAAATACTTGCCAAATGGGAGGTTAACTAAAAAGAACTGTAAAACCAAGGAGAACTCAGGAAGTACAAGTAAAATATGAAAGATGATAGCTCTGAAATAAGCATGTCCTGACTGGTATTCTACTAATAAGTATTTTAACTATCATTCTTTGTTAAATTTGTGTATCTCTACTGTTTGCTCTCTTTCTCTAATGCTAGTTTGCAAAGATAAAATTTAAAAAGTGGCCAGAGAACAATTTCATCTATATTCTTAAACATGGCAGAATCAACAGCTACATTTTGCAGATGTTATTTCAAATAGTCTCGTCCCAACTTCTACTGATCAACACACCACAGCAACAGTCTCTCAGAACTGTCCGGAAAGATTCTTCAAGTCTTCATCTCTAAAAGAAGGGGTGTGGGCTTGTTCAAATCAGTAACATGTTGTGTTTCCCTCCATTATTTTTGTGTATGAAAAGAAATCTGAAATACTGGGATTTGTAGACATTTAGCCTTGAACCAGATTTCAAATCAAAGACAATTTTTAAATAATGTACAATAGATCTTTTGGGAACAGAAAAAAGCAGTGCATTCATCAATTTTTGATATTTAATATATCTTACTGATAAACCAGCTGTAACTTGAATAGTTTTTTCAAGCATCTTTCTAAAAAATAACAAAAGAATCCCCTCCGGTGCTTGCTTTTTTGAACAAGTTGGGACTAGTTCCAACTGACATCTTACAGATTTGTGTATTTAACACATTTCTGCGCCACCCAACTTCATTTCGGATTACATTTTTACTAGAACTGGGGGGGGAGGGTGAATGTAGAAATTCTGCATAAAGAGAAACTGCAAATTCATGCACACAGGAAGGCTAGACAAGCTATCAATCTATTCATCTCAAGTGTGTAATGTTTTCACTTATATGAGCATTTTATGAAAATATTGGTTCATGCCTTCACTTCAGTTTTTACTAAACTGAATCAGACATGCTTTTAAATATTATTATTTTTTGTAGAGCTTTATTTTTGAAAGAAATCAAATGTCAGCATGGGCCAGGATTTTTATTCCTGACATGAAAAGTATTTTTGTACCTTTAATCCACAGACGGTATGGCAGAGGGAGAGGGGAATGGATAAGTCTGAGCAAAGGCCCCCTTAATCGTGATCTTAACAATTTCTTGAACATCAGAGTTAGTTTAAAGAGTTGGAGCTGGAATTCTAGGTTTGGATTTAAACAACATGGCAAATCATTATAGCCGAGGTATACTTACAACTCAATATTTGCATTCAGAAGCATTTCCCAGCTTTTTTTCAACTGAGCTATCTTTTCCTCTTTTTTTGTAGTTATTTACAGGACTCAAAAGCCAAAACATATGTTTGTTGACTCCAGTCCAAGTTAACCATCTAAAGTTATTCCGTTTGGAATGTATGCTCTTAATTTTGCTTAATCTATAAATGGCATAGTTATATATTCAGTTTTGTGCCCAGATTAACCATGCACTCTGTGACATGCAAGCATAAACTGCTGAAACGTTAAGAGTAAGTTGCTAGGAAGAGATTTGTGGAATAACAAATATACGGTATCAGGAATGGCTGAGGATTTCATTGTTGCCAGATGATCACTGACTAACTGACACTAGTCTGATTCATAAAGCTGGCCATATGCATCATCTGGTTTTTAATTTGCAACAGTTTCTGATCTCTATATGAGTACATTTTTGTTAAAGTTTGCCATGGACAGGTCATTTCCTGCTCATTCTGAAGCTCAGTGCCGTAACAATCTCTGCAGGAAGCAAGGAAGGACCAGTTAGGCTGGTCCACTCCAGATACCTTAAGGATTTTAGTGGTTTTCAATAGGTGTTTGGAGAGTTTCTCAATGATCCAGTGGGCAGTTGCACCACAGTTCTTACTGAGTACTGAAACATGAAATTGACAAGGAATGTTCCCAAGCAGCCCTACAGATAGGGAATGGTATGGTTAATGGGAGATCTGTGGTTAATGGAGGAGTTCCAGGGCACGAAATAATAGAAGAGATGTGTAGACTACCAATGATAAAAAATGAAGTAAGTAGTAAGTAGTAGTGTGGTAGTAAGGGTGGCAAAGCAACCTTACTTCTCTGACCTTATTGCACCTGCAGAGTGCCATCCAGTGGATTTATTTAAGATGACCCAGACTCTTGAGCAATGATGGATGAGAAGATGATTATGTGGACTTGTTTGCAAAGCACTTAAGGACAAAATCACTTGTATTTGCTTGAAACTAGAAACATTTTAAAGTTAAGATGTTTTGATAAATCCCATGGATTATTCAATGTGTATATTTTAGAAAAAAGGAAAGAGAAAGAGAAAAGGAGGGAGGGAGGGAGGGAGGGAGGGAAAGGAAGAAAGGATGGAAAGAAAGAAAGAAAGAAAGAAAGAAAGAAAGAAAGGAGAACAGAAGCAGCTACTCTGTGTATCATCAAGAGAGTTCTGTTAGTATGCCACATTCTTAATAGTTTGCTTATCTTTACATTTACTAAAATTCAAGATCTATGTGAGCAGTTTGTGAAAAAAAATATACCCATAACATTTATCTACCCATAACATATCAGCTATTTCAGTGCTGCTTATATGGAACTGGCCTACCCTTACTTCAGCTACAGTTGGGAAAACAAATTAGTAATACAGTACATGTATACTGGAAGAAGGTCAACCCCTTCTGGCACAGTCCCTGAGAAAGTTTTGTCTTTGGCATGCACAACCTTAAACTATGTGATAGAATGCAGCTCTTTCTTCAAGCTTTCAGTTCCAGAATAAAAGACTTCAGAGTTTGGGCTCTCCAGAGGCTGATGTTGGCAAAAAACCTCTCATTATAGATACTTTAAACTTGCCTCTTGTAAACCTCAACAATTTGTCTTTTAAAAAATAATAATAATGGCATGCTGTTTTATTCATTACCATCTGAGGAAAGAAAAAACCTGTTTTATCTGGTACAGCTTAATCAAAGAGCTTACAAAATCAACACATCTGCCAAGTGATATTCTTAGCTACTTGTTTTCCTCTTAGTTTGCAGCATACTTCCTGATAAATTCTTGGCTTGTCCCCATGATCTGTAGGGCATTATTTGGCCAATTGAACTAATGTGTTTTATGTTATAAATAGAGCCAGAACCACATCACATCAGGGTCACAGATTCCAGGGCTTCCTGTTTATTTGTAAGGGTTTGTAGAAGTTATTTCCAGACTCTCACTAGAAAAATGAAAATGTAGCCACTTTTCAGATATCACAAATCTAAAATGGGAACATTCTGCAATTCTATATCCCAAAGTTAATAATATTAAAAATAATGAGTTCTGCTTTAATTGCTAACTACAGACTCCTAACAATGTGGTCAATGAACTTATTTCTCATAGAAATTTCCTCGCAGATTTCAAACACAGCTTGAACGGACACTAAATGGAAATGCCACAAATAGGATCCCAGAGTTCTTCAACATGGTTCCTCCACATACATTGTAACTACAACTCACAGAATTCTCTGGTAGCATGGGAAACTACTTAGACATCACAACTGAAGTGTAGAAAATTGGGGGAGGCTGGGCCATCCAATCATAAAGACGCTTCTACTTTAACAGATGATTGGGATACAAAGCTCCCCAAATTATTTGTGGAAGTCTCAGGGACAGAAATGAAAAGGGTACACCTGCACTGCTCCCATTCTGTTAAATAAGGTTTGCATACATGAAATTACTTGGTTTTATACTGAAATAATGTATGCTTTTCAGTTCAGTTCAGACTAGGTGAATGAGAACCTGAAGAAAAAACCTGGACATTTCATCAGATAATGAATGGAACCTTGAAGAACAGCCTTTATTGGTATAATTTTCTGAATTACTTAGAATCCTTTTTTTTTTACTTCCAAAGCAGTATGTAACACTTCAAATATTCTACCAAGACAAATCATTTGCCTAAATTTTTAAAAAACTGTTGACTGATGTTGGAAGGTAAATATTAAGGGATTAAATAAAATGTTACTGTGTCCTGCTGGCCCTTCAAAACTCTTAGAAGACCTGGATGTGCTCCAGGGCTCCAGTGCCTCATGTGTTGGTGATATGGCTGGCTATATAAATTGATTTTAATAAATTAAAAAATCCAATATAATATATAGTGTAGTACTTCCTAGGATGTAGTCTAACAGCAGACATCATATGTTTTAGGACTGTAAATTTACTCAAATGGTAACTAGACAGTTTGAGCAAATGTTGTTGATAGTCAAAATATATTCTTTCAGAAATAGAAATATTTGCTAAAATTGAAGTATTTCACTATTTCAACTTCTTTTCACTCACCTGGGCAAAGTAACTATAAGGACCAGATAAAATTGGAAAGGAAATCCACTTTAGTTTGGGAATTTATATTTTTTTTCCTGCCCAGCCTAGAAGCAGTGAGGGCATAAACAGCAAATATGTTGTCACCTGAATGATGGAAATATAGTTTTCAGAGGGTTTTTTTTTAGTTTTGAGGGGTTTAAGGGGCAGTCTCCCCCCCCAACCCGGCTTTATATTTTGCCTCCTAGCCTCCCAAATGGGTAAAAATGAACCCAGATTTGGAGTGTTTTCGTGTTTCTGAAGGGATGATATAGCTGCAAGATTTAAGACCATCACTTTGTCTCTTGAAATCTGCCCCCTTAATAGAAGGTGTGACAATTCCAGGGAGCTCTGGGGGTTGCAAGATTGTGCATGACCAGTAGGCTACAAGCTGTTTACTTTCGCAGTAAATGATATTGGAAAAAAAGATGGCAAGGAACTTAAGGGTAGTCCCAAATTTACAGCCATTCCATTAGTGACTGTTCAAAGTTACAACAGTGCTGAAAAAAGTGACTTATGACCAGTTCTCACACTTACATCCGTTGCAGCATCCACATGGTCGGTCACATTATCAAAATTCAGGCAGTTGGCAACTGGCTTGAATTTATGACAGTTGCACTGTCCTGGGGTCATGTGTAACCTTCCCAGCCGGCTTCCGACAAGCGAAGTCAATGGGGAAGCCAGATACACGTAACGACTGCATGATTCACTTAGCAACTGCAGTGATTCATTTAACAACTGTGACAAAAAAGGTCATAATTTAGAGTGTGACTCACTTAACAGCTGCCTTGCTTATCAGTGGCAACCTGGGGCTCAGTTGTGATTGCAAGTCAAGGACTAGCTGTATTTCTAGCAACATTAAATTCAACAATTCTTTAAACACATTAGCAGCAGAGATCCAGGTAAAGGCCCTGCTGGACACCTGGAAAATTAGAAGAATATTAATGCAGTATGAGGACATTTAAAAAGCAAGGTCTGTTTTGCCAACCTCTGAGGCATGTTTGGCAGAGATTCAAGAAAACCTGTTGTTTCTTTGTTAGATTTATACCCTGCCTTCCATATGGGAACTCAAGGCAAGATTCAGAGTTTCCTCAACCTGCTGTTTTTTTCCCCTCACAACAACGACCCTGTGAATTGAGTTGAGCTGAGAGGGAATGACCGACCCAAAGTCATCCACTGCACTATCATGACTGGCTGGGGAATTCTGGGAGTTGAAGTTCACACATCTTAAGGTTCCCAAAGTTGAAAAACCCTGCACTTAGCCATTGGCATTCCAGCTTTCTTCTCTTGCAGCAGCCAGATTGCAGAACTTGCTCCTTCTGGAGGCTCTGTTATTTCCTCACTGTGGTCAAAGCAGGCAAAATTATATTGAAGAAGTGTGTGACTGAGAGAGCTGATCTATATTTGTAACACTTCATATAATATTTGCAACCATTTGTAAGTGTTGTTACCAGGTGGACAAGAGATGCAGGTTTCTAAGGGTTCATCCATACATTCTCCCTAACACCCCTTGAAGTTTAGTTTAGTTTTAGTTTTATTAAATTTATACCCCGCCCTTCTCCCGGAGGACTCAGGGCGGCTTACAGCCAGTTTAAAAACAATAATACAATACAATACAAAATTTAAAAGTGATTAAAAATAAATATTTAACTAGGCCGCTTCTACTAAAAATTTTGTTAAAACCAATTTAAAATACCCCTAGGCCAGTCCTGC
>NW_015386835.1:80628-110336 GCF_001527695.2 Protobothrops mucrosquamatus | reverse complement strand
TAAAGATGATAATCAACACCTTGAAGCGCACTCGGAAGGCCACAGGCAGCCAGTGCAGCTCGCGCAGCAGCGGCGTTACATGGGAGCGACGAGTCGCTCCCATCACCGCCCGCGCGGCCGCATTCTGGACTAACTGGAGCCTCCGAGTGCTCCTCAAGGGAAGCCCCATGTAGAGAGCATTACAGTAGTCCAGGCGGGACTTGCTAACTGTCCTTTAAGGACAAGGCCTTCATGATGCAGCCCTCGTTCTATTCCTGGCCCACAATTGTGGCTGCCCAACCTTGTAGTTATGTTAAAAAGGCATTTTCTGCTTTCTCCCAAGCAAGATTTGCTATGTGCGTGATTTGCAGTGTTTCGGCAGCAACCCCAGGGATGACAAGCTGGGATTTGCCCAGATCTTCTTAGCTGCTTTAGTTGCTGGAGGCACCATCCCCCACCCAATCCTCCCCAGACTCGTCTCCCTGGCATGGGCAGGAAAAGAGATTAGGCATTGGCAGAATATTTTCCAAATTGTTTTCCTTCACTTGTGCCCCACTGAAACTGTTAGGACAGCACCACTCACCAGACTCATTACTGAAACAAAATAGAGGACGCAGCAAATTATGCTGGCATACTTTGGTGCCACTTCACTGGAGGAAAGTGCATTCGTTTTCCACTGGACCATTACCTGCCCCCTTCTCTGCAGTCTCCTGACTTTCCCCTGCTGTGCTTAAATCTCAGAACGAAGCCTCCTGAAGACACCCCTTTTCAGTCAAGAAGCCGAGGAAAACTGTGTAGAGGATGTGGTAGGAAACCCTACCACCGTCAGTGACCCCACAGACGGATCACTTATTCTGAGAAGGAGATAGAAAATTAGAAGCTTTGTGCAACCAATGGATCAATACTTTGTTGATCTGATTTTTTTAAAAAATGGATCCCGAACTTGCAGGAATCACACACACAATATCCCTGTCAAATTGAATGTGTTTGAATTGCTTTTTGGTATGAAGCCTTTTAAACTTCCCAGTCTAGCCTAGGCTCTCACATTTCCTGGTGGTCTTCCATGTACTAATTAGTCTGTCCTTATTAGCATTTCCAAAATCAAGCAGGGCCAACTAGGTGCTGCTATGTAGCTTTGGATTGACTGTTTTCTGCAGTGAATTATGTCACTGCTACAGTCCTATGGTCTTCAGATAAAAAAAAATGGGATTCACAGTTTGCAGTTTAGCAGAATTGGATCAAGATTAGCACTGATGTTTTGATAAATCACATTGCAAACTTGTTTCCACAGTCTCCTTCCTTAATCTGTTATACCCTTTCAATTTGAAAAAAAGCTACTTTAACTCTAGGCTTCCCTACAGGTTCTACTGTAGAATGCACAACTAGAACAGTTGTTTTCTTCTTCAAAGAGATAAGGCTGATTTGAATCAATCCCATATTACTTGGGATGGGAAGTAATTTAATCCAAACCTTCAAGATAGTATATAGCTCATCTTACATACTATTCACCCTCATAAAGAATGTGAATTAGAACTATTGCCCCATCTTCTTATCCAAGGGCGGACAACATATATCTCCTATCCATCTTAGTTCTTGGCCTGTTTTTCATTTAGTTTTCCACCTAATTTCCAAAGCTATTTGCAAGTGATGAATCTCAGCCTGTGGCAAGAGCAATCTGTCTTAATATTAGTAGGTAACTACCAGAGAAGGAAGAAAAAGAGAGAGAGAAATTTAAAAAAAAAAAACACCAAAAGGGATGTGCCAGAAAGATATTCAGTGGGCATATCTTTTCTTGGTTCTGGTCCATTTCAGCTTTTCACACCGTAAGCATGAATGCACCCCAAGATGACTTCTGTGGCTATGCAATCCTGGATAGAAAAAGATGGGCCTATCGCTAGAATCTTTTTGAAACCATTTAATTAAGTTTCAGTTATAGAAACTCCAGGATTGGTGTTCTGTGATTGGTTGGCTCCTTACTTCATCTTTTGAATTCGGTACAAATTACTATCACTTTATTTTTTAAAAAGTCTTGCTGAATTCATTTGGATTGACTTTCCAATAAATAAGCTTATGATAGAGCATGTTCTGCTAGGATGCCCATTTCTTTGACCTTCACAAAAGCTTATGCCATAATAAATCTCTTAGCTTTTAAGGTGCCACCGGCCTCTCTGTCTTTGATGTAAGACAGCAGGTATGAATTTTCTACTTTTCCAATAATCTTTATCACTGGATTGTGATGCTAAAGAAAGAATCTGGATTGAACGTTAAATCCTTCCCTCCCCCCCCAAAAAAATAAACATAACCATTCCATCTGGATCACTTCCTTTGGATCTAAACATTTAATTAACTTACATTAGTAGGTAACTACCAGAGAAGGTAGTTCTATCCCATTCCTTCATAACACCACTTAGACTCCATAATCATATCAATATTATTCTATTGAAAGCATAATCTGAAACCCTTTATCTATTTCAGTAGTTATGCAAGTACTTTTTTTTTACATAGAGGTATTACAGCCAATCACCATTAGGTGTCCCCTAGCTATAACTATTCCTAAATATAATATTATTACCATGTAACAATAGAAACCATGAATGGTTAAATTCCCAGAATTTAATTCAGTTGTTTGTTTGTAAAATAAGAACAAACTTCAAAAAACGTAGAAGAGCCCCAGTTTGACTCCTGGATTGTATAAAGGGATATACTCTGAGAGCCGGTACAGCTACTACAGGAATAATTAAAAACAAAAACAGTAAAGCTGGATAAAGAGGCTCATGTAATTTTGTTTCTCTTCCGTTTATTTCTTAAAAAATATTATTATTAGCAAGCAGTTCACACCGGTTATACTTTTCTGTCAAAATATGCTGGTTCTTGGCTCTCTCTTGATGTGTAGGCAATATATGCAATTTTCCTTTCCTGGAGGCTAAGCAAGAGGGTAAAGAGCTACGTGACTAAAACATCCAAACTTCCTCTTTCATAAGCCATCACATGATGGAAGCAATTACAATTCCAGCCTTGTCTCTGTGAATTGCAGACACATTGCCTCACCCTAGAAACCCGTCCCGCCTTCCCTCCCTCTTTTTTAGTGTAGGCAAGTAGTTGTTGCAGCCAGCTTGGAAGGGATCCAGCTTCTTTTTTGGAGAAAGCGGTGGATGGAAGGCAAAAACAAAGATCTGTTTACTGAAAGTATACAGCTATTTTTTTTTGGGGGGGGGGGGTTGTTGGAAGTTCCGTGAGAGCTGCTGACAAAAGAATTCGATAGAACAGAACATAAAAGGCATGGCGGCTGTGGATTAGAAAACAACACACGTTAACTCTTGCCAACTCGGACAAAACTGAAGGGCAAAAAGGGGCGGTGGTAGATGCTTCTTTCAATAATAATAATAATCTCAGAGCTGGGAAATGAGAATTTCCTGGGCTGGGAGGAAGAATCAAGACCACGATCTTGATTAAAGACGCTTGTCTTTAAGAACCAGCAGAAACCAAGACTTTCCCGCAGGATTTTCCATTTAACAAGGACAATGTTTGCAGAGGAGGGGGAAGCAAATGGCGGGCTGAGGAGTATTGGCTTTGTGCTGCGTGGGAGAGTTGACTGGGTGAAGGAAGGGCACTGTTTATGTCTGATGCGGCTTCACCGCGGAGGCATGAGAAGGCAGGAAGCGATTAAGCTGCATTGCACCGAAAAGACAATAGGGTTTTCCTGAGTGTATCAACAATTGCAGTCCTCCATTTTAAACCAGGATGGGATGTTTGAGAAAGGGGAGGTGACTTGCTGGATCTGTGAGAAACGGTGGGAGGGGGCACTGCAGCATTTTGGGAGGGGGCGCACAAGATTTTGTGAGACAGAAGCCTGCACCAAGCCCGATTTTGCACGCTAGCAGGAATAGCTGGTAACATTGAAAAGCGCAAGCGTAACAAGCAGGGCATTTGACAGCGGAAATCCCCACGCGGGAAAATCGTGGAAGGAATAATGAACGTGTTAGTATTAGATTAAACAGCCACGCAATTTGAGGACAAGTTTATTCATGTGATCCAGCAAGATCAATAAAATCGAGAGTGAATTTTGAAGAAAACCAAACCTTTCCGCTTCGTTAGGAGAAAATGTTCAAAAGAAATCGCCGCATTTTGAGTAGCAACAAGCTAGACAATGTCAGCACCATGTTTCCCCTCCCCTGCCTTCTCTTTGCCAATCCAGTTGGAGAGATAATGATCTACACTCTGCTCTTCCAACTCACAACCAGTTCATTCCAGTTCAAAGGGAAGAGGTTGTAAAAAAAAAAAAATCGGCTCGAGTCTTGTTTGCATTAAAGAAAGAAAAATAATAGCGATCGGAAACTTGACTGCTCCAGAAACTGAGTTTGTACCCAGAGAAGGAATGTGAAAAGTCCCTGTCAGGGAGATGGGCGGTTTTAAAATTTGATAAATAAAAAGCGTCAGCAAGGAGCTGAAACCGATCTCCTAGAGAGTAACGCCGGATCGTGATATAGGCAACCCACACGTGCAAGCAAATTAAGCACCCGGATTTACATTGGCCAATCGTTCTCCCATAACCCCAACAGGTCTGAATGAATGATAGCGCTGTATGCCTCCAAAAGGAGCGATGAGAGCGAAGAAAGGGAGTACACATGGTAGCTTTTACACCCGTCAGCTACCACATTGGGCGAGCTTTGCACCTGGGAGGAAGGGAGCGTGGGGCGGGCGCCCAGAAATAGCAGCAGAGGGGGCGGAGCTTATGGCCGTGACGGCGCAACAGTAAGGAGGTCTCCGCCTCTGGAATGTGCAATTCGCTTAACAAGCCTTCCAAGTGCCAATAGCAGAGAGTCACGTCTTGGACTGCGGCTGCGCACGGAGAGTGCAGCCAAAGCCCTTGAACAAAATGCAGACGTCAGAGCGCTCTTTCCCCTCCCTCCCCCCGTTTCCCTTTGTAACCTACATAACTCAGCAGCTGCGGCAGCACTGTGGGAATGGTGACCTAGACGCCAGAATTTTAGGAAAACGCTGCCATTTTGTTTACCCGGCACGATCCCATAGGCACGCAGCGTGACACTTACATATATGTACAGTAGGATCACGCTTTTCCTTTGGTGACAACGAGCTCTTCCTATTTTATATAGAAAGAAGCTGCGTTGTTTTTTTTTTGAGAAGGCGCGGGGTGGGAAAGAAAAGCTGCGAATCAGGGTGGGTAGGTGGGTGTGCTGAATATACCCAGCGTAGCGTTGGTGCCTGAGGAAAGGAAATGCGACTGCCCCAGTATTGGACTTGACTTTAAAAGACACTGCAAAAGTAACACATTTATGAAGAAGCTTGGCAGCGGTTAGTGTAAACCAGCAGGCTCACGCACAATAGATTTAAATTTTGGTAATTTTCTGGCAACACAGAACTATCAAGTTGATAATTTCTAATGCGCTTTTTCACGCATGTATCCAGGATCCCCCGGCTTCTCGTTACTGTACAGTATACTGCGGCGCCTTAAAGTCTTTTTTAATGCGGCAGTCTAAAAATATTTTCCATTTTCTTACGTTCAATTGCCGGTTTTTTTTAAAAAAAAAAATCTAAAATTATTCTTGAGCACAAAAGTCAGTAAATTTTACATAGTGTCTGGGGCATGTTACTGTACTTTACTTTTAACATGCAATTTCGGGTTTCAGGAAGAAAATCTTGAACGTTACATGTAATGTTTGGCAAACAAAGTAGGCTTTTAAACGAGGACCGTATTTAGGATCCTTGCTGTTGGTTACTTGACCATGTAATATCTTTCCCATTCCAGTGACATTTCACATATCTTGACCACAACTCCCATCATTCCCCGCCAATATACCCAACGAATTCTACTCAGAAATAAAGTCTACCTTTAGAATACAACCCTATGCCTGCTTTTTTCTAGGCAGCCTATTACATTCAGAGAGATTTATTCCTGAAGAAACGTGCCTGGGAATATTAACTAGTAACAAATTCGGGAAAACCACTACGAATTGCTAATAATAATAGCACTGGCAGTCGTGCGGGTGGCAGCGCTCTTATAAAGGCTCGATAATTATCCAAAATCCTTTCCTGACCTATAATTACGCTTTTTTTTTTTTTTTAATCGATGGCAGCGCGCGGGGAATTGGTTTGGAGATTTCGAGGACGGTTAATGATTTCAATTTAAGAGGCAGCTTTAAGTGTAAAGGATTTGCCGAAGGTCATGCGCCCATAGCCAATATCGAAGGTTGAAACGATTCCTCGGGTAACCTAGATTTTAAAACGCGGCCATTGCAGAATCCAAAATCCAACTTTACAACACACGCAAAAGGCGCGGTGACCTTCTGCAACGGGCGAAGCTATGTGTACAGGGTGGCTATTAATTATTTTTTTTATTGCACAACTACACTCCCCGCGCATTACTATTAAAGCATTCTTGCCCGGAAGGAGGAGAAGGGAAGACACCCCAGTTCTTCTATTTGCATCCATTCACATACGAAAGACCTGCCGTTCCCTCCCTCCCTCCCTCCCTCCCGCTCTCCGCGTGCTGACTAGAGAGAGCTGGTTATTCTTGCAGCTCTTGTTGTCTTGGCAGGAGTTCAATGAGCAGCAGGCGGAGGAAGGGGAGAGCCTAACACGCAGGCGCTCCTGGGCACTGTCGAAGAATCGAGTCACTGGAGCAGAGCGCCCAAGCGGCGGCGACTGCTTCTGGAGTCCCCGCCCAGTGTGAGTGTCTGGGCGGCCGGCAGCCGGCGGGCAGTGCTGGAGTAGCAAGAGTGCGGTGCGGGCAGAGCGAGCGGCGTGTCGTACTGGGGGGTCGGAGGGAGCTGTGCTCGGGCGATGCATATCGCCACGTCCCCGGAGTCCCGGAAATAGGAGAGCCTGGCAGAAAGCAGAGGCGCTTCCTTCGCCTCGGAGCCGCGCTCGTTCGCCCAAGGAGCTGGCATTCAGGGCAAAAGGCTGCAGCGGTTGCAACGCGCCGAGCCTCCCCGGTGGCAAGCCGAGCGGCGGTGGGAAGAGGAGGTAGGGGACGAGGCGCGGGGCGCTCGCTGCCCCTGGACTCGGCCATGTCGTCCGCGGCGGTGGCGGTGGCCGCTGCCTCCCGCAGGCAGTCCTGTTACTTGTGCGATCTACCTCGCATGCCCTGGGCCATGATCTGGGATTTCACCGAGCCCGTCTGCAGGGGCTGCGTCAACTACGAAGGGGCCGACCGTGTGGAGTTCGTCATCGACACGGCTCGGCAGCTCAAGCGGGCGCACAGTTTCCAGGAAGGCCGGGCTCCGCCACCTCCGCACACGAAGCAACCGCCGCCGCCGCTCAGCGCCAAAGAAATGCACTCTGCGGCTGTGGCTACGGCCGAGGCGGCGTCTCGCGCGCCGCCTCAGCCCCACGAGCGCTACTCTCTGGCGGCGGCACTGGCGTCCTCTGAGCGGCCGCCTCCCCGCCTGGGACCCGAGTACGGCGGCGGGAGCAGGCAGGTCAACGGCATCCTCGTTCCCAATGGTTTCTCCAAGCCCGAGGAGCCGCCCGAACTGAACCGTCAGAGTCCCAACCCGCGCCGGACGCACGCGGTGGCCCCCACTTTGGTGCCCCTCATGAACGGAGCTTCCCTGCCCGCCTCCATCAGCATCAGCAGCCGGGCGGCGGCGGCGGCGGCAGCCTCCTTGGCGGCTATCTCCGGAGCGCCGCCAACCCCGCTGCAGGTCTCCGTCTCCCAAGCGCAGCAGAGCCAGCAGCAGCCCGGGGAAGGGGGCGGGCACAAGCGGCCCGGCTCGGTCTCTTCCTCGTCGTCTGGGGGCGGCGGCGGCGGCGCCAGCGACCAGGAGGGCAAGGAAAAGGGGCAGCCGCAGGCGGCGCGGGGCTCGGCGGACCCCCTGGACCAACTCGGCGTGGAGAGCAAAAACCGGAGCGCAGCGTTGGGCTCGGAGCAAGAGTGGCTGGGCAAGCCCAAGACCGTGCGCGACACCCTGCTGGCCTTGCAGCACAGCGGCCACGCGGCGCCCTTCGAAAGCAAGTTCAAGAAGGAGCCCGGCATGGCGGGAGGGAGGCTGTTGGGCTACGACAGCAACGGGGCCGCGGCCAAATCAGGTAAGAAAATCGGGCGTCTGGCGCGGGCGTGGGGTTTCTTGTGGAGGGAGAACCGCTCGCCCTTCTTCCTTGAAACACCCACCGGGTCAGGTGCGCTTTTTCAGCCAGCTGTGGCAGCGTGCTCCGCGCGCGCGGTTGCAGCATCTGGCGGGGAGGTTTTCCCCTCCTTACTCCTGGCCACTTTCTCTTGCGCGGGGAGCTGTGGGGCAGGCGGGGCTGGGAAACGTTTTGTCTTCCTCCTCCTGCACCAGGCTAGAACTCGGAGCGTGCAAATGAACAAACATGCGGAAGTTAGCCCAGAGACTTAGTGTGTGTGTGGATAAACGTAGGGCTCTTCTCTGTGTGAGTGGATTATGACGCATTGGGTGCACAGTTGACTGTGACTGTGTTTCCAGCCAGTGGAAAATTACAAGCATGCAATTGTTTCTTTGGCTCATGGCCACTAATGTGGGAGGAGAGAGGCACAATGTAAGTTACATTTGACTGCAGCGTGTACCATAATAGTATGAGCAGTGGCCCAGCACGTTGGTCTACCTTGCAGAAGCTGATTCACAAACCCAGATAAGGTGAACTCTTGTTGGTTTTGAGCTGGTCTTCCCCATTTGTATCCAGTGAGTAATTTGGCTGAGGTCCAGCTGCTTCAACTGACTAGACTCTTGATATAGGACAGGCCATTCTCTCTGCAACATGATCTCATCTCCTCCACTGCTTCTTTCTAGGGGCTCGGGCTGCGAGGAAGAGAAAGGCTTCTCCAGAGCCAGAAGGTGAAGCCGGACCTCCGAAAATCAATGGCGAGGCACAGTCATGGTTACCCACCTCATCAGAAGGGATGAAAATACCAATGGCAGCTGCATCTTTCATGTCCCCACCACCACCAACTGCTTCGCCTCATTCTAATCGGACCACGCCACCAGAGGCAGTTCAGAATGGCCAGTCCCCTATGGCTGCGCTAATTTTGGTTGCAGACAACGCCGGGGGCAACCATGCTTCCAAAGATGCCAACCAGGTTCACTCCACCACCAGGAGGAATAGCAGTAGCCCCCCTTCTCCATCCCCTATGAACCAAAGAAGGCTGGCCAGGGAAGTGCCAAGCCAAGGGGCAAACCCTGGAGGGATGGAACCAGTGCACCCTGTCAGCCTCCCAGACTCTTCTCTGGCAGCAAGTGTCCCCCTCTGCTGCACCCTGTGTCACGAGCGATTGGAAGACACCCACTTTGTGCAGTGTCCCTCCGTTCCTTCTCATAAGTTTTGCTTCCCTTGCTCTAGACAGAGCATCAAACAGCAAGGAGCTAATGGCGAGGTGTATTGTCCCAGTGGGGAGAAGTGCCCCCTAGTGGGTTCCAATGTCCCTTGGGCCTTCATGCAAGGGGAGATTGCAACCATTCTTGCAGGAGATGTCAAAGTGAAAAAAGAGAGGGACTCATGACTTTTCCAGTTTTTCATTGCAACATCAACTTTAACACAAAACGGCTTGAACTGTATATACCTATAAATATTATAAATATCTATATATATATTATATTATATATATATATATATATATATATATCCAAGACAAGGGAAATGTAGACTTCATAAAACATGGCTGTATAATTTTGATTTCTTTTTTGAATACATTGTGTTTCTATATTTTTGAAGACAAAAGGTATGTACTTATAAATGCTCTTTTTTGTTGTTGTTATAGCAACTATTTGTTGTGCTTCCTTGGTGACAGTTACTGTTCAGTGTAGGCTGTGACTTGCGCTGCTTTTTTTAGAGAGCACTTGGCAAACCAGAAATGCTTCTAGCTGTAAATTGTATGCACTTGGTTCCCCCCATTTTTTAAAAAAAATGCCAAATACATCTTTCAACATTGTAAAGATTGCCTTATTGTCTGTGGTTCCTTTTTCTTTTCTTTTCTTTTTTGCCCTTATTCATGCTGAAGGCATTTTAGGTTTTAGAGAAATTATGGCATTAAAAAGATCATAGGATTCAAGCAAGGTTGCTATTCAGTCCAGTCCAAAGACGTGAAGCAATAGGGATTTGTGTGGAAATATTATTCCTTTACTGCTGCTGCAAAAACTGGCCAGCGTTTTTTGCTTGTAGAAGGAAGTTGTTTGCAGACTATTCAGCTTAAAGTGAGGTGCTATTGTGTTAGAGACTAAGGAGGTGGGTTGTTTTTTGTTTGTTTTTTGTTAAAGGCAAAATAACCACAGTTCTAATAGTTGGTAGTAAGATTGCAAAACTGTTTTTGTCATGAATTGCTTAAGGTCCCTGCAGTTCTTTTGTGATAAATTTAATTATTGACTAAGCCCTGCGTTAGTTCAAACAGAATAGCACTGCCATCTTTTTTAATAAATTCACAACTTTCCAACATCAATGAATGGAACGTTGCCATGCCCTTCATACTTGTATGGAAAACACTGAGGTAGGTTTTAAGGATTTCTACAGTAGTGCCGAAGAACTTTCTTCTTAACACTTAAATGTTTAGAACTAACTATTGCTATTGTTTTTGTTGCTGATGTCACCTAATTGAGTAGAGCAAAAGCAGAGAGGTAATGACAGCAGCAGAGAAGGTTTTGCTTGGCATGTCTGCGTTGTCAGCAGAGAGATTAATGGGGATTTCTGTCTGAAATTTCCTAATCCATGTCGTGTTGGAGGCAAAACAACAAAATCGCATTTAAAGGAAACAACCTAGGATTTAAATCTCCTTGAATTTTTATGCAGGCATCCCATGCCTTCTGGACTATATCTTCATCCATTATTATGCATAACTAGTATTTTGATCATGCTTCTTTTTGCGTCAGAAGACAGACATTTTAGATAAACATCAGCTGCTAGAAATAGTCAAGACTCACTGTAGTGTTGCTGTGCTGTTCACAATTGTGTTAGCAACATTGCTGTACAACCACTTGCATTAATTATTGGTGACCACTTTTGCATATGGTCATAAATGATTATTTCAAATAGCAGTTTGCCCCTCGTGTTAGGTATTAACAATATATTCTCTTTAGCTACATTTAATCATATTTTATACTATTGGGTCAGACTGTTTTTAGGTGTTCATCTTCAGTCTTCTATTTAACGCTGAATAGATTTTGATAGGGTCCTTTTTTAGTGGTCAACACATTTGAAAACCTAACTTTGCACATGTGCAATTCTATTTTTTTTTTAACATTTTAATAAGCACACCCACTAGCGTTGTGTTCCGTATTACAGGTCAGTGTAATATTAAATACGTTTTGCATGATAAACCAATTCAATATTTGAAATTATAGAAATACATATAGATCAGACTGGTGTCTTATGTAAACATGTTTAGAAAGTTTGAGATGGGAAACGCACATATGTACAACTGTAAGGATTCTTTGGAACCACTATAATGAAATAAGAATTTAGGCACTTTATTAAAAATTGGATTTTGAATTAATAGAGGATAAGTTCTTAAGAATCTTTTTGACATAATACCTCATGTATTAAACTAATTTGTATGAACGGTTTGCATTTTACGTTAAAAAAATACCCCTACTAAAATTTTCATTGTGACATCTTGGCATGTAGTTCAGAATTGAGCTGCTTAATCTGAGGTGGGATGACAGTTCAGATTTCAGTTTCTTAATCTGAGATGGAATGATAGTAACTCCTTTCTTCAAAATGCTATTCAAGCATGACAGATTATTGAGAGGCATTTGGTTAGAATCCTTAGTTACAATCTTCATATTGTAGCTCAGTAATATCACTGTATGTTCTTCAAAGTAGTTAAATGAGTGGGATGCTTAAAGCTTGCCATGAACACAGCTGGAACATATTTCAAGACTTTTTATCAGTTCAGCCAATTTCTTCCAAACCTCTGTTAAGGTAACCAGTTCTCATATATTTTATAAATTTATACTACAGAAATGACATAAACTGTGATATGATTTTTTTTTTAAATGCATTTCTGTGATTTCAATTGGCCTAATGTAATTTTGTTTTTGTTTTTTTAAATCTGTTTCTGACATCAGCAGATAAGCATATAGCCACATATATACACACAGATGCACACAATATGCTTCCCTGGCTACAAAGTTTTTTTAAGTGCTTTAGCTGCAACAATACTACAGTTACTATCCAATAAACCAAACAAAACTTGATTCCATTGCAGCTAATGTGAACTTAATTGCTTATTTCAATGGAGTCAGATGTTGCACCCTTAATTTTTTTTCCAGTTTTTAATGGTGATTCTTTGTATAGCAATAAAGCAAAATGTTGTTTAATGGAGAGTGTGATTGTCACAATCTCACTTTCGTTATACTTTTAAGTTACCATTATTAAAATACCACCTGCACTATGCTTTCATTGTTTATAGTTGCTGAACTAACACATTACTATTTTTTCCTATTTTTTTAATCTTTTGCATTAAATAAAGTGAAATCAGGCATTTAAACATTTTCTGTGAATGTCCTTTTTTATCTTTTTATTTAAAAAATAATAATCCTGCAGCTACTGACATAACCTAGTAGCCAAAGCAACTTTTTTTTAAAAAAGATTACTTTCTTTGATTAGAAGGTGATAGGGAAGAATAGAACAAAGTGTCATCAGAAAATATTTTTTTCTTAATTAAGGAGAACTATTCCCTTTTATATTAAGGTTCACAGAATCCAGGCAAGTGAGAAGGAAAAGGGAAACATACAACTTCTGGATACGAGTTATGGTATATTTGAGCTAAATATGCTATGAAATCATGTTTAGGAAAAGGTTTATTTGTGGAGTTCTCCCAATGGCTTTTTATGGCAACAGGATCCTGAGAAATTTCTTCTGTACTTGAGCCAGAAGCTCTCACTTTACTACCAGGGAGAATAGATACAGTGTTCTGCTGATATGAGAGAGCCATTGAGGACGGATCTGATGTTGCAGTTTTGTAGAAGCTTTTTTTGAGTTGAAGACAGAACACTAATATGAACCATAAACATGCTGCCCTTATTTTAGGTGGAAGAAAGATTCCTTGGACATAATCTAAGTAAATATGTTTAGAATTGAAATAAACACTTTTTTAAAAAAAAAGTTCTCTTCACTGCAGTGCAGGGAAAAACAGAAAACATGCACCAATGCAGCTTAGATGTCCTCAGTCAAAATACAGAGAAGTTGCTGTAGTTGAAATTCTAATGATGTATGCACAGTAAATCCTGATCAGTCTCAGTACTGGAGAAGAATCAGATACTATAACAAATTTATATAAATTTTACAAGCATTGCATTTTCAAGATAGAATGCAATGACTTACATGGGATTTTACAAGCTCAATGCAAAGACCTGAAGAGCTCTGTGCTGTTGCAATTTGCTTAGTACTGAAAATTGTACTATTAAAGTAGTAAAAAGGATTACAATTAATAAGTATACTCTCATATTTAACCAATGAATTCAGTAAACCCACCACATTCTATTTTTTTCAAGATTAGTTGATTGCTGAACTGTACTATAAAGGACTACACTATCCAACCAATGCCAGTAAAATTTGGCCCAGTTTATGGAACATATATTTATACACATTTTTATTTCGGGGTGGAGGGGGTAGGAATCCAATTGTAAAAGTAATGTGCATAACTAGATAGTGCATTTAATTATGTTATACTAATTTCTGCAAACTTTTTTTTACATTTTTACAAAGATAAAAACTCTAAAATTACTCCCATACATTGGAAATAAGAAAACTTAATCAGTGGATTGATTGCTTATCAGGACAACTTAATCTGATCATAAAATGTAGCCAGTTAAAAGCAATCTCTACTTTTGCTTCAGGATCGTAACACTGGACTTTAAAAAAGATGTTAAATTAATAACTATAATGTGCATGAAACTAATGAGGCAGTTGGATTTCTTAAAAACATGGAATGACAAACGGGGGAATTTTTCATTTTATATAAACATAACTGATTTGTATTTTTAATCTCTTTTCCTCTCCCACGTGTACCTTTTTTTAAAAGGTAAATCTGTTGTCAAAAGTGCAGATCAGCTACTACAAACCAATAAGCAGAGTTCCTCTTCCTCTGATTTCTTTAGATAAATCATTCAGAAACTATTCTAGGTAGATCTAGGTAGGCCACACGAAATTCTGAGTCATCATCATTTGCTTTCCCGTGTTCAAAAAATACAGAATGAGAAGAAACGCCTTTCCTGTATCCTAGATGAAGGTCAGGCTATACTAACAGATGAATGGAATGTATATTTACCAATTGCATCATTCCAGACTTTGTAGCTGGGGCGCTTAGCTAACTTATCCAATAACTTTAGCTAAGAGGAAATAATCATAAATCCTTATAAAGGCTTTCATTTTACAATGATGATTTATTCTCAATGTTCTATTCCATGAACGCTTATGGATTAAAGGTGAGTAGAACAGTCTTCTAAATAAAGGTGTGCAGGTCTGTACTGTTAAATACATATTTTTACCTTGAAGAAATTCTTAACTAAAAAGTTAACTCTAAATTAAAACTGATACTTGTATGCTATTACTTTATGGAATTCAGCTATATGAATAACTGATGTATCCTTATTTTAGATTTAAAAAGTTATCACAGTAGTTAACATAAGTAAAATCCATTGGGGGCACATTTATTTTTAAACAGAACTATCCCAAATGTTGTCTCTCACTTTTATAAAGGTTATTACTTTTCTAATGCTTTTAGGCTAAAATCCAGTCATGAACCCTTTGTATGTACATGGTTTCAAATGAAACTACTTTCAAATAAATGTAACAGCTACTTATATTAAAATTAGAAATATCTGTCTGCAAATTGTAGCCCGATATGTGTAATTCCAGGCCTAAATAGTACAATTCAGAAATAAGTCCTCACTTGCACAGAATTTATTTTCACATAGTAAGTTTAGGTTGATCGAAATTTATTTTTCTAGCTATAGATCTATATGCATTGGTGAACAGATTTCCCAGTTTTCTATCAAAGTGTTATAAATTCTATTAATCTTATGTTACAATTAAAAGAACACAAATGGATTCTTCTTAAATATAGACATTATGTCCTACTTCTCAGGATTGTATTACCATCTGTCTCTACACATAAACATAAACAATGATAGGCGTTTCAAACTTGTTTGCTTGATATTATACACATGCTGACTCTGCAAACTACTTAAAGAGGGCTGTAAAAGCCCTGTGAAGCGGTATATAAGTCTAGGTGCTATTGCTATGATTTATAGCATATATTGTGGTCTACTTGTAACCTAAAAGGCAACAGAATGGCACTAACAGACTTGTTTTGCAGTGTTGAGCTTTATTCTCAGCAAGGATTGATAAAGTTGCTAGGAACTCTCCAATGTCCTTAAGGGATCAGGTACCATATTAAAAAAATGGCCTTATTTTCCTTTTGTAAGCAGAAATGCTCAAAGAGAAGGGAAACAAAAGGAAGGTGAATGCTTTCCAGTTCAATCATACTGATAACACACTTTCACTGGTTGAAAAATAATAGGATTAGCAATATTAATGGATGCTGGAACATAATAAAAAATCCAGCCTGGGTGGTAGGGTATAAAAATATAGAATAGATGGATGGATGGTAGATAGAGAGATAGAGATCTTCAAAAGCACATCAAAACTGTCCTGGAAAAAGACAATATCAAACAACTTCTATTGTCAAGAAAACTGCACAGACATGTTTAGATATCAGCAGGAGCTGAGCTTTACTCAAAGAAGCCCCTACTTTAAGACTATGCTTTCAAAGTTTGCCGACCTAACTCATTTGCCAAGCATCATACACTACACTAACTTACAAAACAGTCAATCATACCTTACTCTAGAGCAGGGGTAGGCAACCTTGGCTCTTTTATGACTCGTGGACTTCAACTCCCAGAATTCCTGAGCCAGCCAAGCTGGCCCAGGAATTCTGGGAATTGAAGTCCACGAGTCATAAAAGAGCCAAGGTTGCCTACCCCTGCTTAGTATGATTAAGATCCTGAACTACAGCCTGGGAAGTCATGAAAGCTAAATGGGTCCTTTTATTTATTTATTTACCTCCCTACATACCTACTTAGTATTTGAACTTACAGGCTTATAAGCAGTGTGAAGGTGAAAACTGCCAACATAAATTTCCCAATTCCAAGAAATGTGACATATCTAAAGCATTTACTGTGAGGAAACAAAGGAATAAAGCCAGTTCCACAGGTCCCAGATATCTGCTGAAACAGACATGTCTTAATAGTTTTATGGAAAGCCAGAAACAGCTGGAACTTGTCTAATATTGACAATGGACATTAGACAATGAACAATGGATCTCTCAGACAGTGTTGTTCCAGAGAAAGGGGACAATGACAGAGAAAAACCAACTTCAAAATCATGCAGATGACTTCAATAACCACTGGGATCTAGAGACAGCACTCTCTTCCAGATATTATGCTAGTTAACTATCTCTTAGCCCAACTTATCCTACCTAGTTCCTGTTATGGGCAAAAAAAAAAATATGAAAGGGAAATGGTAGGCATGCCGTTGCCTTCAGTTCCTGGGGAACAGGGACAGGAAAAGAAAAATCAACTGTTAAAATTTGCTATGGTCAAATTCAGCCATTAGAGAAAGATGTTTTCATGTTCAACCATATCCATTCCTCTCCTCTACATGAGATCTAATTGTCCTGCAACTAGCCAGTTTCCGTTATCTCACTCTAGAGCAATGTTTCTGAATCTTGGCAACTTTTAAGATATGTAGACAGCTGGAGGATGTGAAGTCCACAGATCTTAAGATTTCCATGGTTGAGAAATACTGCTCTAAAGGATTTAGTTCTTGGGTGTCCAACCTTTTGGCTTGCCTGGGCCACACTGGGAGAAGAGGAATTGTCTTGGGCCGCATATAAAATATATAATATTATAATCTATATAATATAGCTATATGTATAAAAACTATAATCTCATAATAACATTAAAGTTTATGATCTTGTGGGGCTGTGTTACTAGCTTTCCAGCCGTGGACTATAGGTTGGACAAGCCTGAATGAACAATCATGGCAGGGTCTATTTCCTGCTTTCCTGGGTTATTTTTGCATTATATGCTTCTTTATTTCATGTTATTTTAGTTTGGGAGATACCCAAATGGCAGAAAGGGCAGACAAACCAGCCTAGAAAAGTCCAACCGGAGTCCTGTAGTCTGATCTACTCCATTCCTTGTTGTGGTGCCTTGACTAGCAAATGGTCTCGCTGCTTGCTGGTGTTGCATTAAAAGGAACCTGCAGCAAAGTTAAAAGGGTACCTTGTTCATCATGACCAGTTTACTCGTCCTAACTAGCACATTCACAACCCAGACAGCACTATTTGGCAGTGACTCAGGGAAGACAGGAGAAAGACAGCATAGGAATTGGCAATGAGGACAACAAATTGTATGACAAAATCGGTTTGTGCCAGCCTAAGAATAATTGAACAGATAGCGCTTTAGATCAGTGGTGTAAAAGACTGATATAGAGATCAGAAACCATATTTTAAAAGCCATAATCTTCCTGTTGTGCTGGTAAGCTTCCCAAGGTCATAAGACTGACTAATTAGAGGATAGGGAGGAGGTGAAGTATTGGTAGGCTTTCATCTGATCTAGCAAGATGACCTTTTTATTCTGGCTTTCTCAAATCTCAAGACCGTTGTTCATTTTTAAGGAGATCACTAACCCATGCACATGCACACAAATAAGCTAGCCAAGGTTTGACTCAATGTTTACTAGCTAAAATCAAAACATTGAGGTTTGTTTGCCAAGGAAGATCCCTCACAGAAGAACCATGAATTGCTATTAAGAATTATCGTTTCATGTGCAATTTCAAAACCAATTTTAGAAAGCAATGTGACTGAAGAAATTATAGATCTGCTGAATTGTAAATAAATAAGGTAGGCTTGGATATTAATCACCACAGGTTGCAGCACCAATTTTACATAAGAAGAAAGCACTTTGACAGCACTACTGAAAGAAAGGTCCCTGCTTCTGGATCCAGGTTGTCAAGACAAGAAAATGATTCACCCTACAATATCAAGGATTTCCCTTTGGGGTACTGCCATCTATTAGTCTCCACAATGCTTCCTTTTGGCTGAGCTTTGCTTCAAGGTGAGAAAGTGATTCTTAAGTGGTTTCTGGGAATCTTGGAGTGAATCATCTGATTACCAGCAGTATATGTTGAAGCCTGTCTCTTAGTTATATGACGAATAGTAAAACTCCGAGATAGGAAATACTGTGCTACTGGCAGATGGTGTCTTTGACAAAGAAAACTATATTAGCAAATTCCCTTAGGAAATATTTAGAAACTACTCATAGGAAAATGGAAAACTACCTTATATTGACTCAGCTAATTATGAGTCCTTTTCTAGTTTTTTTGCATATTTATTTATTTATTATTTAAATTTATATACCGCCCTATCTCCCTTACGGGACTCAGGGCGGTGAACAGGCAATAATAAAAATCACAATAAATATTGAATAAAAAGCCTGCTCTAAAATACCCCATATAAAACCCCTAGCAAAGCCCAATCAAAACTACGCCAGGCCGGCCGCATGGAAGAGGCGCAGGTCCGTAGTTGTAGTTGTAGTTGTAGTTGTATGTGTTTCTCTTACTATCTCGTTATCAAATACAGTGTATTTAGCAAGATCGATTAGATAGCTTTTCAGGGAATTAAGTTTTTTTCCCCTGGGAAACTGTTTTAAGCTTTGAATGATAAAGCTTGTGTCATTTGAGTGATAGAGCTTGTGCCACTCCTATTCTAAGGTTTATTATCAAATTGCCAGAAAATTATGATTATTGTGCATGAGGGATTTGGATGGGGTGGGAGGAAAGGATAAATTATTCTCGCCTCTTGGATACTGAAGATGAGAAGCTAAGCGTGAAACGCCATAAATTCTATCCAAAAAAAATCCCATGTAAAATTTAATTTAATGAAAACTCTTGCAATAGGAATCATAATCCTAAGATATTGCAAGATAATCCTCAAGTCAATGGGACCTATTTCCATCTAAAATGCTTAAAACGGTGCATTTAAATATTTCCTTTTGCCTAAGTTGATGTACAAAGATCGCTTGCAGGATATTACTTGCAAGAAAAAACTGCATCTTGGGAAAATCACGGAGTGTCACCTCATAGCTGGCATTCTCTTGTATTCACACATCTTAGAAGCTATCTCTTTTAATGTACATATACTTTCAGTTACTGAGAAAAATCACACAAACACATCAGAAATAACTTTTGTAGCACCAGGGTTTTACAAAACATCAGCCTTGTAATTTTAAAGGGGTTAAAAATGGAGTGACTCTGTGTGCTAATAAATAACTTGTTTACCAAGCACTTGAACTGCCATCTAGCCATGTGGTTTCTGTCATTAAGGTTTGTTCAAGGTCCACATTGCTCCAAGCAAAGTCCTAAGTCCAAATACCAATGTTTACACAGCCATATTCACCTTCGCCTTCAAAGACTATAATCTTGAGTATTATTTCTTCACCCTTGCCAATATAAACTGGCAAGTTTTCCTCCTATCCTACAGCTCAGCCCTGAGCCTTTTAAAACTTGTTTCTACAAGGAATGTTTTTTGGAATGGTGTTGTTGGAAGTGGGGGAAAAAAAATCTGTTTTGTGGGGTGTTCAGGGAACCACGTGTTTTGATGTACACGCTAATCTAGATGCCTGAAATGTGTTATAAACCCTTGGGCTGGGACAAGTGCCAAAGTGCTAATATACTGTAACATAATTCAGCACGCACAGAAATTGTAATTCAGGGTGTGACCACCATAAAATGTTTGTGTTTTTAACCGCTCATAGCAGGTAATCAGCAGGTGAATGTCCTTCCATCTCCAAATCTCCCAGTCAGGAAAAGCTGGACTTAAAACAGCTTTCCCAGAGAAAAAAATTACGTCGGTTCCCTGAAAATCTATCTAATGAATCTCGTTAAATACACTATATTTGATAGCCTTGCTTGTGATGAACACTGAAACATCACAGAGGGCAAATCCTCAAGAGTAGACCGCAGGAACAGGTCTTACCTGACCTGTGATTGTTACTACCTGATTGCACACGAAGGGCAAAACCAACCACATTCTGCTATATGTAGTGTTTAAGTTTTGAAACCAAAACTTAATATGCAAAGATTTTAACAGAAGTCAAAATATATGTCCATAAAAGTAAAACAATGTTATCCTATTTCTGGCCAGTCAAGAGCTGAGCCTCACCCAGCCCAGCCCAGCCCAGCCAGCCAAAGTTCGCTTATTTCAAAAGGCACATACGTCAGATCGAGTCTCTAACTCGCCTTCCTCTGCTATACAAGTTCTGAGAAACCTAACTCATTTTAAAGAGGAAGTTGTAAAAAAAATAAAAAAATACAAATACACCAGCAAGGCCAAAGTTCATTACTACTCAATCCCTCCAGTTTCCTCTAAAAATCTTGATCTAAGAATATGTTAAGAGTTTGCAAGAAAAGACCGATCCGGGCATTTCGAAAGGTGCAGTTTAGGGATTCAGAGAAATGAAGCACTTTTTATTGTTTAGCTTTCCCGACGGCCTACTTTTTCCTCCCTTCCCTCCCTGAGCTGCCTGCAAAAAAAAAAACACACAAAACTGCTAGCTCATCACGTACCGCTGCAGGGCACTGAGGGCAAAGCCACAAGCTGCGGAAGCCGCTGCTCAACTCGAGCAAACTCCGCCTTGCAAGGAAGCGGCCCCCGCTATAATTAGAGCCAGCGGGGAGGGCGCAGGCTCAGTGCTTCCTCGCAGGCGGGATCGGCTTCGGGCCTCTGTCGGTGCCCGAACTGAGCCGTACCAAGAAAGGCTTGATAGCTGCTGACTCCAGCCTTTTTATTCAAACAGGGTCACCTCGTGGTGAACCAAATATAGTCAACATCGGAGGCTGGTAGATCCCTCGGCAAAGAGGAAGAATGTGACCGCGTTGCGCAACCGGAGCGGGGGGGGGAGTGCAAGCGGTGACGTGTCGCGCAGCCGCCCGCTGGGCGGGCAAAGGATTAGCGTTGCCTTGTTTTCCCCCTTCCTGCTTTTGCTTGCGATTCCTGCCCGCAAGTCCTTTGAGGCCGCTGACTCATTCGTCGAATTGTTGGGAGTAAACTGTTGCATCTTCAGCAGAATCTGCATTGCTCAAATAGTCCCAATGTTTTTATAAAATGTGTGGAATCATTTTAGAGTTATGAAATGTGTGTATACTATACGCAGATACTTCACACGTTCTATTTAGAACCTAACTCGGTCGCCCGGAGTTCAATGTAAGATGGGTGGTTATATAAATGTTTTACGTAAATAAGCAAAAAATAAACTACGTGCAGGAGAGGCTTGTTTTCTGAAGAATCGTATAGTAATCCCTACTGTCACTTCCAATTGTTTTCCCCCCAAAAAACGTAATTCAGGCTCTTTGGGATTAGAGGCAAATATTTCTTAATGCCAGGTCAAGGCCATTAAGAAGGTTCAGGTTTGATTCACTTCCATCCTGTCCTTGAAATGCATTTTATCAGGAAGATTTTAACTACAACACTGTAGCGAAATACTTTTTTTAAAAAAACGAGAAGCATGCTTTCAACATAGGTAGAGTTATAAATATGTAAGGGAAACTAAAATATAGGTATTAAATTAAAAACAGTTATTTTAATTCATAAAAATGCTTATATTAGACTTTGCAATAGCTATTCCACCACTGGAAGAAATTAGGCCTAGTCTAAGTATCTAACCTTTTTGCAAGCTATTGCCATCAATTTCATCTTGTCTGGATTCAATTCCAGCATGTTTTAGCTCAGCTTTACCCTCTCAATACTTGCTATAGCCTTAAAGCAATAGCTTCCAGCTGATAGTTACCAAAACAAATATGCTGTGTCATTGGCATATAGATGAGATCTCACTCTAGAGCAGTGATGGTGAACCTTTTAGAGACCGAGTGCCCCAAAACCGTCCCTGCCCAGCCCCCCACCTGGCCCGCCCCTGCAGGGCCATTCACCGCCTCCACAGCCCGCCGCAGATCGCCCAGGAAGCCCAGCAACGCCATGGCGGCCATGGCCTCTGCCCATGTCCACAGCATCATCTGCACGCGATGGGGTGTGAGGGCGGAGTCTTGTCCCCACTGCCCAGCTGCCATGTCCTTGGCTGTGCTGTGACGTGCGGGCCGCGCTTGGGGGGGTGACCCTCGGGGGGCTGTTGGTGAGGGGGCCGTGGGGGGAGGTGGGGCTGGGGCGACGGTGCGCTTGCCCATAGAGAGGACTCTAAGTGCCACCTCTGGCACGCGTGCCATAGGTTTGCCACCACTGCTCTAGATGTTCCTAGCTTCACAATATCATATGGAGTGATGACTCTTGTGTAGGTTCAGATGAGCTCGGGAGACTGAATTTCCTAATCATCAATCTTTGAATTACTTTGTCTAAACTAGTGGAACAACTCAAATCTGATCTCAGGAGTTCTCACCTAATAACTATAGCAGATATAGCCAGTTTCTGCAACCCACAAAATTGGAAGATAACTACAAGATCTAGTAGGCGTGGAGAAGTGAATCTAACCCAAGAATCTTAGAACCACATTATTTACTGAAATAGAAGATACACAGAATGCAGTCTTGGAGAATATATTTTATTGTTTATCTAAACCCAATTATAAGCTGAATTAAAGAGAGCCTCAAATATTTTCAAACTCTCAGTAGGAGAAAGAAAATTTCAGCTTTCTCTGCGGCTTATATTCCAGGTATTATGGATTTCCACTTCTAGAATGCTCGTCATCTTGATCAACAATTGTCTAAAAAGACCCTGATAGTATGAAATTGGAGAAAACAAGATTATTTTAACAATAATATGCACTATTTTTGTGATGGGGTTTGCACTTTACCATCATTTGTCATTTGAAATGATGTGGTTTACAAATATTTCTTACATTACCCTCATAAGATGGACATTTGCCTTAAATGTTGTTTTCTAGACATGGAAAAAGTAATGTAGAAAAAGATTTAGAAACAGCACCTGGAGGAAGAATTGGAAGTTAAAGATATAATTAAAGATATAATTCCATTGAGATCTGTAACAAGTACATAAAACTTTCTGCTGCAACATTATTTCTTTTAAACTATCACTATTGCTGTCCATGCAAAAGTAGCAACTTCACTGTGGGATTTATTTTAATAATGAAAACACGGGATAGAAAAATAATAAATGGCAGTTCATTCTCCAAATAAGTGGAAGGTGCTTATTGTTTATATGTAGAGCAATCTTTTGTTAATTTGTTTTTAGCATATTGAAATATTAGAAAAGATGAGCATATTGTTTGTTTATCACATTTCTATCCTGTCCAACAATTGAAGCTTCTACAAAAAAAAAAAAAAAGAAGAAGAAGATCAGGATAACAGTTTGTAATAGATAAATAAATAGACAAAGTAAACAAATATTTTATTTATCAACTGCCTTTATAGCTCTGTTTTTCTATTAAAGCCCATTTTATCTCTACAATTATCCCACTCTGAGACAGATTGGCCTGAGAGAAGAATGATTCTTCCAAATCACCCAGAGAGCTTTGTGGTCAAGCAGTCAAATACTTTATTACTACACCACATTGTGTTTCATGTATCATAGGGTGGATATCCTTGATGACATTGCATATGCTAGCTATTAATCATACTTCTAGTGAAATTATTTTTCTGTAATCTCTTTCTTGGTAGCATGGTAAGGAGGGAGTGGCAGTGTTGAATTCATAGCTAGGTAGTAGCACCCAGCTAGTATTGGTTGTTCTCAAAAAATCAAAGCAGAATCAGACTTGGATGGAAGACCACCAGCAAATTCTAGGGTTAAAGGCTAGATTGGGAAGTTAAGAAAAGAAATCCCAGAAGAAGACAGTAGAAAACAGCTTCAAGATTATTCCCTAGATAACTACATGAACTACATCGGCTTTATTTTTATTGTTTAAACAACCTACAAAATTTCTTTTATCAAGGGCCAACAAAAAAAAAGTATAGGTCTACTCTTCTCGTAAATCAGATTTTAAAATTACTTTCAACTTTTAAAAAAGTTATTGACTATTTCCCTCCACGAAACAATAACCATGTCATGCCCTAATTATTTTCCCCTTTGCTGTTGAGGGGATTATTTTATGTATTATTGTGTCTATAAATTTATTGAGATTACAGCGGATTTACCAGACAGAATCCAAGTTGCCCGACTGCTGTTCAAGCCAATGCAAATAATAACTAATCTCCTAGTGCTGCTTTCTCTTTGATCTTGTCTTACTCAATAGCAGTAAGATGTTCCTGGCAAAGTATTTCTTGGAATTACTGTACTTGCATGGGGGTTAGTACCTTGGCCTTGTGCCACTTCTCCAAAATAGGAAGAATAATGGATTTGGGGTTTTAAAATCATTTTGTATATGAGTTTCGTGTTGGTGGAAACCGCCAGAGGGACAGTTTGAAAGGCAGAAGTTGTCTATCTTTCTACAGTCTAGAGCAGACATGTCAAACTCGTGACGACACGTGACGTCTATCGGAGCTTTTTCTCCATTGCCGGCAATGGGGTGGGCGCGGTTTCCTGGTGATGTGTCCGGCCCGCGGGCCGGCAGTTTCACACCCCTGGTCTAGAGCAACATTAACCATAAATTTATATTTCTTTATTGACACCATGGATATATCCTGACCTTAAAAATATAACGAAATTCTTTGGGCATATTCAGTTTGTTTAAAAGCAATACGAAACATTTAGGGTTATTCTCCCTGAGCCATCTGCTGGGACAGTGGTTTTTAAGTGCAGGGTTAACTTAAGATATTTGGTGCCCAGAAGTGGAAAATCAAAATAGTGGTCCTTTCTAATAGCATTTTCAAGCTGCTGTCTGAGAAAGCCACATCATTTAATCTAAACCTGGTATGCTTCACATTGCTTAAGACTTTTGTAAGTCGAAAGCAGTCAGGAAGTTTCTTTACAAGAACTGCGTTAAACTCCTAAAGTAGGGTCTGTCTGTTGTTCTAGCTAAGGGTGGAGAATTCAGAATCCTTCAGAGATTTACAATTTAATTCCCAGCATTTCTCACCCAGGGCATGCTGGGTAGGACTACTGGGAATTGCAGCTGGGCAACCGTGGGAAGACCTAGGTAAATACTTTTCCCATGTCCTAAGCAAAAGCCTATGCTCTTCCATTAATAACTACAAAGGGGTAATTTGAGTGCCACAAAATTATCATTTATTGCTGTTACGGCTGCAGTTCAGAGGCATTGGAGTTCATAACAGCTGGAAATCCCCATGCTTCTTGTGCCTATTGCAGGTACCATTAGCATCTCCTTAGATGTTTGCAGGATTCAGCAGTTTGCTCAAAAGCTGCCTGGGGAGATCTAGGAGTTGAAGTCTACACATTTTAAAGTTTCTTAGGTTGAGAAACCCTGGCTTAGAAGTAAAAGGATAGGATGAAATGTAACAATAATAATATTAATTTCTTTATGTCTAGCTCAGGGGTAGTCAACCTTGGCTCTTTTACGACTCGTGGACTTTAACTCCCAGAATTCCTGAGCCAGGACAGCTGGCTCAGGAATTCTGGGAATTGAAGTCCACGAGTCATAAAAGAGCCAAGGTTGACTACCCCTGGTCTAGCTGCTGCTAAAAACACAGGGGTAACATCAATAAAAAGGAGTTGGGACATTAATAAAAATAAATCATGCAGAGCAAGACAATTTTTTAAAAATGCTGTTTTCATGTTTAAACTTGCTAAATTATCACTTAGAAAAATGCACAAATTATCCAAAGTTGGCCTTTTTATTGTATCAGTGTTTTAAAAAATAATTATGAATAACATTTTCTAGTCAATCTTAGGTAATTATTCATTAATTACATTAAGTGGGTTTTTTTATTTCAGTATTTATATTGATATCTAAATCATCTGGAATAAATTCAACTATTTTTAATGTTGGAAAATTACTCATTTTGTTATCATTATTTTTTAGAGAGGGATAGAGTAGCAAGAATTGTTAGAATTTACAAACATTTGCATGATAGACAAAATATTGGAAGAAACTAATAAAATACTATGATTTGTAGAGATAAAATAAATATCAGAGAAAAAAATTAAACATGGTGGGTAAAAATAATTCATGGTTCTTATTTCATTTAACAATGACCATTGTTATCTGTATAGCCTATGTGTAGTAAAGATAGTGCTTTGGAAAAACTACATTCTTGCATATTTTTTTCTAGGAACCACTTTTGATGGAATTAGGCCAGAAATGCTTTATATTATAATAAAGAAGAAGAGGATTCATTGACTGCTCTCATTGTGACACTTCAAAGATCAATTACCATTATAATCTGATTTAAAAAGATTTTACTCTGTCCCCTAAATATATTCAGGCAATATTCTCAGAGAGCCTTACATTCTCAGGGTCTTTCTCATTTGCATCTAAGCACAGGACAGACATGCCCTGGCAATCTCTTTTTTTTCCCCACTGGGTCCCCATAACACTGTCTTCACTTAGTCCCCATTCCATTCCTGAAGGAGCCTTAGATTGTTCTTAGATGTTCCGGTGTCAGTGTGATGTTTCACTCTTTAACCTGGCAGCAAACTCTCAAAATCTGATACGGGTTGCTTCCAGTAGCACAATTGGGTGAGTTTAGGGGAGCCTGATACTTATTGGTCATTTCAATCTGGTGTCCAACCCCTTTGCCTCTGATCCCTAAATGCTCTCCTCCAGGGCAGCTGTGTTTTGGATAGCCAGAGAGTCTAGTTCAGGGGTCTTCAAACTTGGCCCTTTTATGACTTATGGACTTCAACTCCCAGAATTCCTCAGCCAGCATGCCTGGCTGAGGAATTCTGGGAGTTGAAGTCCACAAGTCATAAAAGGGCCAAGTTTGAAGATCCCTGGTCTAGCTGTTCCAAACTAGGATGTTCCATTGTATCCACCATTTCCTGATGCCCATTTTTAAGAGACGATGGGTTCTGAGAGATGGTAAGTTCAGCAGGATAGGCTCTTCGAAACTCACTGCCCGCCCGACAAGATGGAATGAATACTGGATTTTTACAGATGGTTGCATCTATGAGTTTAGCACTCTTTCAAAATTCCCCACCTACACAAACCAGTTGATGAAATTTGACAGATGGCTAAACCTATATCTTACATCTATGATTGGCGAATGGTTTCCTGCTGGTTGATGATCTTTAGAAAGTGGGAAGACAACAGAACTGAAGCCCTGCATATTACAGTCCCATGTTAAGCCAGAACTATAGAGGAAAGGTAGAAATTGGCAATGAGGACACACAAATGCAATGCCTGTATAGTTTTCTGCTGGCTCAGGGTTGGCTGAAGGGTCACTTCAGTAGACTCATGGGGAAAAGCAATCTTTCTTTTTCTCATATCCCATCTTCTTACCTCTCTGTTGCCATGTTCTAGCAGATGAATAGCACATTATGCTGAATTAGTGCGTGGTTTTATTTGGGTTTGGCTTAGATTAGAATGTGTTTGAAGCAGAACAATTCTAATCTACTCAGTAGATAAGCAAGCTATGATGTAGAATGCGGGAATCCCGCCAATGTGTGTTTATTCTTATCACCCTATAAAGTTTACATTATTGGATTCTACTGTCCTATGTGTTTACTTCTCTGCATCTACATCATACCTAATGCTTGTCAAGATAGACCTGTTTTAGGTTCAAGAATGAGTAATCACACAAACTGGTTCACAGCTAATGGGTGGAGTTCACCATTGATTAAAGAGAAAACTACAGTAGCCCAAGTATGACCTGAGAGTGTCTGTAAGATATATGGCAGGAACACCTCATATTTCTTATCCCATTATGTAGATGGATAGTCAGGTTTAGTATCTGTTACAATACCTTTAATTTTAAGCTGCAGTCCTCTCCTCTCCTCCGAGTAAGCACCATCAAACTTGGTAAAGCTCATTACTCACTAGAGATGTGTAGGATTCTGCTCCAAATCAGTAATGTGTGTAATTAAAAACCTTTGGAAGATGTACTGTATATCTGATTTATAGATTGAATCTTCATGTGGCTTACAGATGATGATGATGATATTTCACACACAACCCCTCCCCCCCAGCACACACCCCAATTAAATGCCTGGACTTGCCTGTGGTTTGGCTCCTTGCTTATTTGTGTCTAGGTGACATTTCTGGTGTCTCCCTGCCTTGCCAGGAAATTATTTATTAGTGCTGTGAATTAATGCTGTGGCCTGTAACCTAAATAAAGCCAAAGATGAATCCTTATTTTCCAAGGCTGCAGCAGGTTCATTTAAGCATGACAGTGATCTTTCAAAGGGACATACTATATTATGATGTTATTCTATTCAGGCTTCCTTCTTTTAGGATATTTCGTGCTGCTACTTTTTCCTCTCTGACTCTCAATTTCTAATATCTTTTTCCAGGTTAGCTAGCATCCCATCCGAATGGAACATTTTGAGTCTTCTCTGGATTGTTTTGGGTTTCTTCTTAAATGTCCTAATATGACTTCAGAATTTCAGAATATAACTTCTATAATTCTGGGTTGCTTTATTCTGACTGGCTGAGAATGATAGACCAAAATGTTTGTCAATATAATAATCTAAAACATTTCGAGTATGTTAGGCTGCTGCTTTGTCTTCATTCCCTTGATGAGTATGTGCTATTAAGTCAATATTAATTCTGAGTGACCATATAGGTCAGGGGTCCCCAACCCCCAGTCTGTGGACCAGTACCGGACCGCACAAACAAGCAAAGCCCCATCCGTGAGATGCAGGCAGCACACGAAACCACGCACCCTCCGGTCCGTGGAAAAACCTCTCTCCACAGAACCAGTCCCTGGTGCCCAAAAGGTTGGGGACCTCTGATATAGATGATTTGGTTCTTCATGTCTTCCAATGGTGGACGGGTAGTCCTCGATTTATGACCACAATTAAGTCCAGAATTTATGTTGCTAATCACTGCAGTTGTTAAATTAGTGACACAGTTGTTAATGCTTCCACATTGACTTTGCTTATCAGAAGGTCGCAAAAGATGATCACATGATCCCAGGACACTGCAGCCATCATAAATATGAACCGGTTGTCAAACATGTTAATGTAAGTCACATGACCATGGGGATGCTGCAACAGTCATAAGTGTGGGAAATGGTCATAAGTCATTTTTTCAATGCCGTTGTAACTTTGAACGGTCACTAAATGAATCATTGTAAGTGGAGGACTATCTGTACCTATCACCATTGTAATTGAGACCATCCATTGCCGCTAATTGTCCTCTTCTTTCTTTTCATCTTGCAATATAGATCCAGAGAGCTAGGTCATCCCCTAATGTGTCTAAAATATGGTAATCTGAGCCTGGTTATTTGTGCCTTGAGGGAGAACTCTGGGTTGAATTTTTCAATGATCCATGTGTTTGTTTTTATGGTTCTCCTTGGTATTCTCCGGAACTTGACCACAGAGAACTTGACACAGAGACCACCACCACAGTTCAAAAGCATCAATACTCTTTCTATTCTGCTTCTATCCTACTTTTTTTTCCTTCAAAATCTCTTGTTCCCTTGGGATTTTTTTTTTAACTTCTTTAAAGCACATTTGTTGAAATGCCACTTTTGTGGTCATGGAAAGATCCTCACTGTCTCACTCTGTCTTTTTGTTCAGCTACTCAGTGCTCCATCAATGCACCAATTGGAGGACATGGAAAATAGCATTCTTGCCTTTGCAACATTTGTTTTAGGAAATTAACCATATCAGGCCACGTTTGTGTACGTGTCAACGTTTTAATTCTTATTGTTTTTAATTCCTTGTAAGATGCACA
>NW_015386835.1:61247-80186 GCF_001527695.2 Protobothrops mucrosquamatus | reverse complement strand
TCATCTTTGTTGCTCTTCTCTGTACTCTTTCTAGAGTCTCAACATCTTTTTTACATCGCGGTGACCAAAACTGGATGCAGTATTCCAAGTGTGGCCTTACCAAGGCATTGTAAAGTGGTATTAACACTTCACATGATCTTGATTCTATCCCTCTGTTAATGCAGCCTAGCACTGTGTTGGCCTTTTTGGCAGCTGCAGCTCATATTTAGATGATTGCCCACTAGGACTCCGAGGTCCCTCTCACAGTTACTACTATTGAGCAAGGTGCCATCTATGCTGTACTTGTGCATTTGGTTTTTCTTGCCTAAATGTAGAACCTTGCTTTTTTCACCATTGAATTTCATTTTGTTAGATAGTGCCCAGTGTTCAAGTCTGTCCAGATCCTCCTGTATCTTAAGCCTGTCTCCTGGAGTGTTGGCTATTCCTGCCAGCTTGGTGTCGTCCGCAAATTTGATGAGTTCCCCATCTATCCCCTCATCCAGATCATTGATGAAGATGTTGAAGAGCACTGGGCCCAGAACAGAGCCCTGGGGCACCCCACTACACACTTCCCTCCATGTAGATGTAGTTCCGTTGAGGACCACACACTGAGTACGGCCGGTCAGCCAGCTACAAAAAAACAAGTTTAAAAAAAGACAAGTTTAAAAAATGGAAAAAGGAGTATATAACAAAGGAAGAATATCAAGAAATAATCTGAATCTGCAAGGATGTCAGAAAGGCTAAGGCTCAGCACTGGTTGAGACTGGCTATGACTGCCAGAAATAGCCCCCCCCCAAAAAAATACTAAAGGAAGGGGATTGGGTATATGTGGAACCAAAGGAAAAGACAAAGAAACAGTTGACCTACTAGTTGGCAAAGATGGAAAGATGTTGACAGACAACATTTTTTTTCTGAGGTACAGTTGGTTATTTGGGAAGAGCCCTATCACTCTATTGACAGAAGGTGTTAATGGGAGGACTTATACTCAGGGCTATAGTGATGGGAAACTGTACTGAGAGACAAATGATAAATGCAGTGCATAAATCATTCTTCCATTCTTCCATTATCAACTTTCATGTGTCTCTCCCACCTTTCTATCTCTTTCTGTGCTGGAGATGTACTGGGCAACTGCTAGGCTGCAGCTTCAAAGGGCTTCCTGGCATAGGCCTAGACTAAACATTCTTAGCAATGAAACAGGCCATAGCATAGAGAGAAGAAATACGATGCACACAAATTTAGAAGAGACATAATTTCAGATTTCACCTATAGAAGGCAAAGAGATCATTTGAATATGGCTCTCCCACAATCTCTACAACGTGGCTTGTTTGGCCACGTTGAGTGAAAAAGAATTGTCTGGACACATATAAAATATATAATATAGTTAATGCATATAAATAAATATTAATATTTTTATTATCTAGTGGGGTGCCTTACCAGCTGTCCAGGGCTGCATGTGGCCCATGGGCTGCAGGTTGGACATGCCTGCTCTACAAGGATGATGGATCTCCATGAGTACGGCTTTGGTTTTACATGGCTTTGCTGAGGCATCTGATCTTACTGAGGTTTCTGGTGGATTAATATCTTTTTTTCAGTAATGATCAAATCACTGCTTGGTGGACAGTAGTACTACTGTGCTTTTCATCATTTGCCTGAGTGTGACTTCCAGTTCAGCCATAATGGTAAAGTGTGTGTATGTCTATATTTGCTGCTTTTGAGTCTGTTGATTCCTGTCGACTGCCTGAACATATTTCTTAGCAAGATTTCAGAACTGGGTTGCCCTTGCCTTTTTCCTAGGGCTGAGGGCGAGGGACTGGCCTAAAGTCCCCCAGCTGGCTTTGTGTCTAAAAGAGGACTAGAACTCAGGGTTTCCTGGTTTCTGGCCTGGTACCTTAACCATTGCAGCAAACTGGCCCTCTAAACTGTGTGTACTGTATTATCTGGAATTCTCTTTCTCTCTTGAAATAGTAGGATTTGATACATTAAATTCTTCCTTAGACTTCCTTCCTTAGTTGGGCAGTGTTGAACCTTGCAGCTCAGTTTTGAATATAACGTGTACCTGCATTCGATCTTCTCACAGTTTTCTCTTGGCCAGTTTTCAATTTTGTGTACCAAGTGATTTTGTGTACCAAGTCACCAATATGTTGTGATACAACAATATGTTGCCTGCAGATGCCAGGTAGGAACAGTCCAGTTCCAAGATCCAGCCCTAGGTACAATATCAACCAGTCAACAATCATAGTGCTCTTCCTTGTTGCTGTGTTTGTCATGTTACTTGCTTGCACAGTGTAGAAGCCATGGCAATCATGATTCAGAATCCAACTCTTTGGCTTTTCTACAAGAGTCCATGAAACAGCCATTGTCTCTTCAGTCCATTCCTAACTCCAACTTAGTACACAGAGCTTTTATTGTTAACATTCTATTAGCAGCCGGGCCTAGTGGGAGCAACATTATAAGACAAAAGAGATGAAAAATAACCAAACGGAAACAAAAGCTGATATTAGGCATTTTGAGTGGTATGAAGAAAGCAGAGGGAGACCAATACCAGAGTTGCATTAAAAACAATTTGTTCTGCTGATTATTGCATGTGGCTGGAAGATTAAACAATCCCTCATCTATAATGAACTGTATTTGTCCTGGGTGGCAATAAAAATATCAAAAATAATATTTAGGACTAGTATGTATCATAAATAGTAACCCATTAATACTATTTCCACATAGCTACTCCATCTAGAGTATTAACTGGGTTTTTTTTTACAAAAAGAAAACAGCTCTTCCATATTAATATTAATCAAATACTTAGCAAACTAAGATGACAAATAAAGACCTGTTGTGATAAAAATGAATTCTTGTGCATTTTAATTTGCAAAATAAAGGCCACTACATTAATAAGACTTAATTGTATCATGAAATATTTAACAAATATTTTCTTAGTCTTTACAAATTAGCCACATAAAGTTACACGTGAGGCCTTATCCTGAACATTGTAGGCAATACATACCATAATTTCTCCCAATGCATACAATGCCTAGATGCAATTACGGTTGAAAACATTCTGATGTTTTTTAATTCCTTTTCAGCTCTCTATTATATGAGTTAACTTGAGTGTTAATTACAGAATAATTTCTTCCAGTAACGCTTTGGTTTTTTTTCCTTTGTTTGTTGTCACTAAGAAATTAAAAAGCTTTAAATATATTATTGCAACATAGATTATTTTTGCATACATTTTTGTTGCCCCTTTTAGATCAGACTCAATAGTGAACGAGGAGCTCTGATTTATAATATATGTCCATGATAGCTCAAAGATCATCATGCTTTCACTGATACAATTGACTACTTATTGACTAGTAAATGGACAATGTGAACCCTTCACGCAAGCAATTATAGATCCAGAAACAAGTATTTCTGAAAATTGTGCTTCTGCCCCTTATAGCTGCATTCAACTGGCCTTTAAAGTTTCAGGTATTCCCAAGAAGATGAGTCTTACCACTTTTTGCTTGTCACAGAGTCCAGCCCCAGACAACAAAAGCTGCCTGATTCATCACACAGCACATCTCTCTTTGACAAAGTCCCCAGCTCAGAGACTCAAAGAAATCACACAGATGGACTTTACTTGATGTCTATCTGGAGTAACGGCAGTATTGATTCCAAGTGTCCAAAGCCAGAAATAGCTCATCTGCAGCTGCCTTCAATATGACCTCATTTTCTTATAATGCAAAAGGCACAATCCAGATCTTAATTCCTAAAAGAGGCTCTCTCAGAACCAGGAAAGATTTGTCAGCCCCACAACAGAGCGTATCCTATCTTTTGCCTGCATTCTGTAACAAATAAGAAAGTATGCCATAGTTACAACAGAAAAGATGCAGTGCTCCAGATGAGCAAAACAAATAAGCATCGTACTACCAGCATGAGATCTGCTGTATCTCATGAAAATTAGGAAGAACTGGAAGGTATCTTTCAAACCTGACTTGAGGGGCTTTAAACTGAATACTGTGGTAGAGGGAGAAAAGAATCTAGAAAATAGTGTGACACCAAGGCCTAAGAACAGGACTGATGGGATATGCAGGCTGCTGAAGCACCCACTAATGAACAGTATAGTAAATCTAGGAAGGGATAAATCAGTTTGCAAGGCCCAAGGATTCCCATGTCTCTATATTAACATGTAGAGTTTAGGATACAAACAGCAAGAACCATAAGTCCTAATGCAGGAAAGCAATTACCATTTAGCAGATATTACTGAACCCTGGTGGGATGAAACTTATGAGTGGAATGCAAAGATTGAAAGGTACAGTTGATTAACTTACTTGGGGGACTGTGAGTTCTAGTCCTCCATGAGGCCCTTTAATTTCTTGGTTATGAGAGACTTATTTAAAGATTGTGTTAGGGAGCACACATTGAACGAGTTGATTTCATGTAGAGAAGGTAGTTCTGAAGGCATTTTGGAGCCAACTCGTATTTGATTTTATAGGTTAGAGCTGGCAATTTGAATTGCATTCAGAAACCTCTTGATCTTCAGCACAGCTGTTACTTGGGTATCATTCAGAGTCACTTACACAGTGAGATGGGCAGTGTCTAAATTTGATAAATAAATACATGATGACTCTATTTTGCCAGCAAATAGGCCACTACAAAATTGGGCAAAGTACCTCTGCCATGACATCCACTTACCTATCTAAAAGTAACTGAGTTCAGGAGAACCCCCAACTTGCATACTCCCCTTTAGGGAGAATGCCATCCAATCCAGAGATGTAACTAGAGCTGACAGAAAACCTTTCTTAGCAAATATGAACTTATTTTTGCTTAGGTTCAGCAAGAGATTCTTTTGTCCTCTCCACACGCAAGAGCCTTCAGATACCAACCCAGGTTTTCCCTTGAGTTATTTGTAAAAATAATAAAGGTGGGATACAAATAAATAAATAGGTAGGTAGGTATGTGCTGGATAACTCAACGTATCAGTACAGGCAAAATTCTGAAACAGTGTTAACTGGTCAGTTTGTAACCATTAAAAAAAAAGCACATTGCTTAGTTCTTGATTCTAAACCATGCAAACTAACCTGATCTCCTTGTTTGAAAGAGTGACCTTTTAGGTGACCACAGGAATGTGATGGACATAGTATGCCTTGGCTCCAGCCAAACATTTGACAAAGTTTCCATGAGGTTTTGGTAGAGAAGGTATCAAAATGTAGCTTAGATTATGTTGCTGTTAGTTGGATACAGAACTGATTGAACAAGCATACCCGAAATGTCAGCGACTCTGTATCAAGCTCTGTTCCATCTCCAAGGAAGCAGTTAATTCCTTTGTTGGGTGCCTAAGTTTGATGAAGGCTGAATGGGAACATAAAAACATAAGCATTGCCCTGCTGGATTGGAACCCTGGCCCATCTAGCTTAGCAGTTTTTTTTTCTTATAGTGGCCAAACAACGGCACAATGAAGTCCACTTGTCTCCCAGCAGAAGGCCTTCAGAGGCAATCACATTGCCATCAAGGCTAGTTGCCATTGATCCACATGGGGACAAGCAAGGCAGAGGTTTGTAGATCAATGGGAAATCAGGCTCCAGTGTTTGATTCAGTCTGTGCTGGAAGGACTTTCCGCTTCTGATGCAAATTCAATTCACAGTTTGGTGGTGCTAAGGAAATCTCTGCATTCCCATGTGGTTAGGAATGCATTTGCCCATTTATATTTCTGTAATATATTTCTGTGATGTTTCTTGACCTGGCAGCAGCTATATATGCCTTGATTACTTCCCAGCTTATCTGCTGCAATGCATTCTACATGAGAAGACTACCGAAACGCATCACTTAGTGAAAGTAGAAGCCTATTGTTTTAAGTATTCTGTGTTGAATTTAGTTGTTTTTTTATATATATATTTTAATTCCTTAAATAGATTGGAACCTGCCTATCTTTATATGCACATCCAGATCCATAAGATCAACAGAAGAGGCCCTAATTCAGTGCCTTTATCTTCCAAGCTTGGTTTGGAGGCTGAACACAATTCCAGAGAAAGCAATCTTTCTGTTTTTAAGAAAAGAATCAAGATTTCTTCTTTGGACAGGTCTTTGTAGTTTGAACAGATTAATAGTTGTTATAACTGTTTAGCATTTTTTTCAAAAAAAACACCACTATCTGCTTTTTTATTTTTATACTCATGGCCTTGAGTCCCCTTCAGGCAGAAAGGCAGGATAACATTTGTATAAATAATAGACCACCAAAAAAAAATGAAAGGAAAGGAAGGCAGGAGACTGATTTTAAGCAGCAGGGACAGCCATCTGTCAGGGATGCTTTCATTTAAATTTCTGACCTTGACGGGAGATGGATTTGGTGGCCAGCATAGCTTCAGCTCTAAGATTCTTTAATGTTTCGAAAACAGAGAAACATCACAGGGGAAGAAGCAGGGAAATGTATTAACCAAATTTCAGCTTTGTTCAGGGAAAGCTATCTGACGTGCACACCTGTGCTTTGCACCACTCCAATCTAATATCTACTAGATATGTTGGATTACAACTCTCAGACTTCCCAAGGCCATTCAACATTCTGATTTGGAATTTTGGATGCTGCCAATATATTTTGAGGTTATCTGGTTGGGGAAGGCTGATTTCCATGTGCTTTGAATGAATACAGCATATGAAATGACTGGTAATGCACCTTTTGCAGTGAGGGGGGGGGAGAAATGGTTGACATGCAAATCTTGAGACATTTTTAAAATAATGGAATATAACAGGAATCTCTAGTTTTTTTGTGACTCTTAAACTGTTGTATGCTCATCAAAAAGTCCATATCATTCCATAACCATATTTTCTTTCACAGATCTCGTGCTGTGCATATTAAGAAAGATTGGACTATCTTGTGCAGTGGTTATCAATAGCCAATGAACTGTTGAATGAAATGTAGCATAGCATCCTAACTCTTCGGTTCAGCCATTCAGGAGATGCACAGCTGTATAGATACACAACAGAGAACTCGACTGACATATTTACAGTCTTGCATGCAGCAAATGATTTTTGCCAATACGGCTGAATTTGTTTGTTCATTTGCTTTGGAAGGGCGAGGTTCAAAGTGATTGCAAGCTTTTGACAATCATATTAAAGATGCTCCTGATTTCAAATACTTTGGAGACTGCAGTGTGGGGGCTCCAGCCTTTGCTTTTCAAAGGTTTCAGCAGGAGTGACAACAACTATACTCGCTCTGGCTGAGCATGACAGGCGCTAATCATTATTCTGGTGGGATGAGCAGACTCAAAGTTTCCCTGTCAGAAGATACATGTTCCTTTGGGCTTTATCCTTCTAACTTTTATCACTGGCACTGTGACTTGAATAGCAATTTTGGTTTCTCAAGTGTAGCACAGCAGGCTCAATGTGCCAGCAGTGCAATGCATGCCAAAGAAGGTTAGATTAGTATCTGTCTCATTCTTGCTAGAAACTACTTTTTTCTGCACTTTCCTCTCCCTCTCTTTGTGAACTAAGACAATACGAATTCTTCCTTATCGTATTTCACATGGATTGGGAAGGCAAAGTGTCAGTCCAAGCACATTTGTGAGCATGTTGACTTTTTGTATTCAAAGTGGTATTAAAAACCTGGCTTATCCTTCTGCGTGTAGATGCCCTCTGGACGAAAAGTTCCATCTTCCTGAATTAACCACCTTACTATGGAGTAGCAATGAAAGCTACATGTACAGTTTCAGCTGGAAATTAATTAGCTTTTCTCTATTTTCCATTTCCATCCCATTGACTGGCAGTGAGGTATATTGTGTTCTGATAGATTACTTAATATATTTATAATGATACACTGACTTGTTGCCTCGTGGGATGGCTTTGCTTATAGCCATGCCCAAAATTTCTGTTGATAAGTACTGTAGACTATCCTTAAGCTTATGCACAGCAATCATGGCTGATGAGTTAGGACAGCACATGTGACTCAAAGGATCAATCTGGCCTCTCCTACCATGCATTAAAACCTAACAGCTTTCACTGTAGAACAGGGGTGGGGAACCACGACCCTTTTATGACCTGTGGACCTCAACTCCCAGAATTCCTGAACCAGCATGGAAAACAATCAATTTTTTTCAGAGTAGAGGGAAATAAATTATTATTATTTTCTGACCATATTATGATTGGTGACAGTGCACAGCTCTGAAAAACAAGCATTTAATAGTAGTAAACATAGCTGATTGCTGAAAATGTCCAACCTTGTGTTAAATTCACTTTACTGCAGACGTATAATTCACCTTATAATTCATCATGCACCTCTTCATTTCACTCTCTGTGGTATAAATCACAATGTGATGGAGCCTGGGTGCAAATGATGTATTTAATCTCATTCTTAGTATCCCTTATAAATGGTCTTAAAAATGCTATAGTCCCTTTCATTTCTCGACCTTGCCTCCCTGCTTTGCTGTGAGGAGGCTTTTAAGCTAGTTTCTATAGCAACTGGCTCTATTACATTTAAGACAGTAGAAGAAAAGGATTCATGTGGATCCTTGTGACAACTCTGATGGGGTATTCTCCTCTTATTTTCTGCTGTAATTTGTTCCATTCCCACCTGGTCTGACCCTGTCTGCCTTGCATAGTGCCTTTAGTCTGGGGATGGGGAGTGGGGAAGCATGCATTTCTGTATTCTTCCTGATCCTTGAGATTTTTATGGGTAGAATGTCATGCCACAAAATCATTTAAAATGCTTGTTAAAGCTGGTTGTCCTGAAATAATTGCACGAGATGACTTTAAAGCAATTCATTCGATGTGCCATCTTTTTGAAAGTTGGTTATGCAAGAAGTAATTTTTTTTTCCCCAGGCAAGCATCCCAATTAAAAGGTGGTGTTATCGTATAGGTGGTTTGATCCTGTGGTAGCTTGGAGCAGGCCAGCATGATTGGGACGCCTACCCAGGGGGGGAGAGAAAGAGATTGGGACCTTCTCTGAAAGGGAGGGTAGAGGAGGAAAATGTGACCCAGAGAATTACAATGACCTGATAACTTAAATGCTAGCTTACCTGACCTATGAAAAATAAGGAAAAGGGAAAGGGCTTTGAGTGCCGTTCTCAGGCAAATTATTTACATGGATCATGTACAGACTCGCCCAAGCTCCAACTGTCCTCCTCCTACTCAATGGCTCTGCTGGCTAGAGATTAGTAAAGTTCTAGTCCAGCTCCTCTAGTTGATAATAATTGGGGAATGCTATTCAAGGGCTCTGGTGGAAGAAATGCCATTGGTGCATGTCTCCTTATGAGATTTGTTTCCTTGTTTGGCTCTCAAAGGGCTGGCTAAGGGCCATCCTGCTCATCCTATTTTGGGAAACCTCTGCGATGGGAATGTTGTACTTTCTCAGTGGCTGGGTTTACCCAGTCACTGAATCACTCACAATGCAATGACATTTGAACCTGTTACGTATAAAGCCAGTGCATTGGGTTACTTTATGGCTCAGTGTATTTTACAGACTCAGGAAGGTGGATTGTCATGGTTAAGAATGCCATGCATGAAGGTCAATAATAACAATTTCAGTGAACAATTTCTTTTAATAAAAGACACTGCCTATGTTCCTCTGCTCTTATAAAGGGAATCCCTTTTATGTAGACAAATACTTTTTGTTAAAGCATCTTGTAATACCTTGAAGATATACCCAAGGCAAAAAGTAAATGAATGCATGTGAAACTGATTTTAAGAAGCAATGATTCCAGTTCTGCATCATCATTAGCTTTTATAAGCAAACAAAATACCTTAGACATGGAGGCATTCACAAGTTCTAATGGTACTGAAACCAAGCAAAGATCTTTCAGGTGAACAGAACTTTTGGCCAACCACAGTACAGATCAATCAAAAGCTTTTTTATGACAATAAAAAGCAGTAAATATTAGATTGGCTTCTGCTAGTGTGGAACTATGGCAGACACAACTAAAAGCCTTGCAAAGGATGACCTGGGCATTAATGGGAAGTGTGTCTACATGGAGACAAATAGGTCATTTGAAATCACCTCAATATGGAGTTGATACGTCCAGAGAAAACATGGTCTAATTGAGTTATCCCACTGGACAGAGATATTGCAACCCCACTTGCTTTGTTCTTCGTTAGAGGCAGATAGTTGCACCACAGGGCCATACTCACTGTGGAAATACTCAGGGCCATACTCACATACTCACTGTGGAAATACTCAGGGCCATACCACAGGGCCATACTCACTGTGGAAATATATGCAGTGATGGGAAATAAATATGTCCTGGAGAGGTAGACCCAACAAGAAGAATTAGTTTTCATGGATGCTTTTGTTTTTGTTTCTCTTCAGCAGACTCATTTATCTATGGTCATGGATTACAACTCTCAAAAGTGCATGTCAGCTGTTGTTGGCCCATACTGGATATGAATCTGGGGACTCAGAATACAACATACATGGAGGGCAGCAGGCTGGGATGGGTGTTACTTTCACATATGTCTGTATTTTATCAAAATTCCTCTGAAGGTTAGTTCAGAATAATGCTCTTTAAATCATTTTCAGATTGCAAATGGTTAAAAAATCAGGACAAACATACATGTGTTGTAGAATCATTTTCTTGCAGGTTCTAATTGTTGCAAGAATGCCACTAAGAAAAGAAAGAAAGATTAGAGATTAACTTTAAATTCACTCAGCTGATTTTGTTTTTTAAAAAAGGGCCAAGCAAAAAAAACAAACCTTCATGTTCAAAATGCTTGTATGCAGCAGTTACTTTGTTTGAATCATTTGGGTCAAAGCAGCACACCAAGATTTGGGTGTTTGGAAGAGAGTGAAGCAGCATCCTGAACATGCCAAATGCCTGATTTTATTCTGATATCCTGAGCAATCCTTTCCACTTTCCAGACTCTCTTGAACCATGCCCATTTCTGATTTTTCATTCACGGAAGAGAAGAACTTATCACTGATCTCATATATCATGTGAGAGGCGGTTCCCGGCCTATTTTCCAGGGATCCAAACAATCTACTGACATCATATGCTAACTATAGAGCTATTTTGGCTGTAGGTGAATAAATAATGTAGCTGCACTTGCAGAGGTCTTCAATGGCACAGTTTATACTATAACTAGGCTATCAGCCTTGAATAATTAGAAGCCTCATTCTCAATTTCAAGCAGAAATCTTTGATGAATATTCAGAACTATTACTAAGGAAAATTTTCAAGGAATAGTTCATTCTCCTGGTCCAAACTACGATGAAGTGATAAAGGACCAATAATCATAGCATGATTTTTTTCACATTTTTGTGTCAATAAGGCTTATCCAATTTTAAAAAAAGGTTGTATTTCTGTCAGTGGTCAGGTTTGAGTGGTCATGAGAAGCCTTGCGTGATGGTTTCTATGTCTGGAGAGAGTTATGTTCTGGGAATAAAATAGAATTCTAGTCTAGAGTTGGCATTCCTGCACCCAAATGAAGAGAAGAAAAAGTGCATAGATATTAGAGGGTGTATTTCATTTTATTTATTTTTATCTAATTTATATAGCCACCCAACTCCCAAGCAAGTGACTCTGAGCAGTATACAACATTTTTTTTAACAGAATAGAATTCTTTATTGACCAAGTGGGATTGGACACACAAGGAATTTGTCTCTGGTGCCTAAGCTTTCAATATACATACAAACAAGTGATAGGTCATAGATCATAAATCATAGTTACAATCAATCATAAGATACATTTTTTTTGCTTTGGCTATTTTTGCTCTATCTTTCTGCCTGTAAGCAAATACTCTACTCTAAAATGAAGGCTGTATCATCACAACATTTAGATGAGGTAGATATTGACTGGCTTGAACTCCTTCAGTCATCCATGACTGCACCTGCTTCCCAGCCCCTCCAGCATTCTGACAGATGTTCTCGCTATTTTGAGCCTCTTTTAAATGTAAACATTAGGACTATTCTTAACATTTAAAGGCTCAGTGTTTTCTTCTTTACGTACTATGGGAATATTACAATGTTCATTTATCCCACTTGAGAGAGAGAAAAAACATCAGTAACTCTTCCCCCGGGTCAATTTCCTGTTAAATGTTTTTTGGAAAGTTCTGCATTTCATAAAGCACTACCAGAATCAAAACAAATAAGGACAACAAATCCAACCAACCAACCTCCCCTCCCCCAAGAGTTAATTTTATGATTCACCATTGCATGATCTTCAACCTTTCTGTACTCTGCAATGAAACTAGGTTCTACAAGACACAGTAGAAAAAAACAGAGAATTCTAAGGCATCTCCTGAATCCAACCTGGGCTGTCTTGGTAAGTCAAAAGCTCCAGGGGCTCGATCAAGGGGGGTTACTTTCGTTTGCTCCCCACAGTAGCCACCCAGTGAAACAGATTGGGTTGAAAGAGAGTGGCCCAATCTCACCCAAAGAGTTTCTAGAGCTTGTGGTGACCTTACACTTTGTCCTGTTCCGACAGTTAACCATTATTTTTAGGGCCAGAGATTTAAGTTGAAAAGCTTGCTGCACTTGTTTTAATGACTGTACTATGCTTTAATTATTATAGTATTCTTAATAGCTATTTTGAATATTGGCTGGATAAAAATAAAACATGCAATGCAATGTTCTAGTTTATAGATAAAATTCAGTAAAATCATGTTACCTACCAGAGTAGCAGCGTAAACAGATTGGAAACTGTTTCTTATCAAACTAATGTAGACCTGCTGCTAGATTTCACAGCATTAATTCAGCAGTTTAGTAGTTCCTGAAAAGAGAAAAAAATAATTTACAGAAATAGTTTTTAAGCAAGGCCTTGATTCACTTTTCTTGATGGCAGAATGAGACACACACACACACACACAACAATAATAATAATAATATGCAAGGTATCTTACAAATAGTTTCCTTTGGATAATGTTTAGAGACTATTAGGGGTTCTTTAAAAGTTAGGGAAAGTATAATATGTTTGGGGAAGTATGAGTCACTTCAAATAAAGGCTGTGCTTGTCAGATCATCTCCTGTGAAAGGTGTTAAGATAAATTCAGGGTGTATGCTCTCAGTAAGTGTCTATTGCCTACACTGCAGCAGGTTTACATAATTTTTTATTTGCATAGCTAGTTTTATAACAATCTAATTTGCCATTGCTTGGAAGTAAATCCTTCAATTCTCTTTGCCAAGATCTTGTTGTAAATGCTATTCTCCATTGCAAAATCATTATAAAAGAAAAAATTGGGGTTCCCATATAGCACTATGGCTAATGTAGTTTGTTTTGGATTTTGTCTATTGCAGTGTGTAAAACTAGCTATTGTAGCTTGAAAGCTATAGTTTATTGTTTTATGTAACCAGGCCAGGATAGCTTCTTTAGTTTACTGCAATGTATGAATCCAATCATTACAGAGCACATTTTCAACATTTCCATCTTGGTTTTTGGGCAGTGAGTAAGACAAGTATCTCTTAAAGGTTATAACAGTGTAAACCGATGAATGTCAGAACATGCAGTATGATATTCATTCTGACACTGCATCCAAATTCTACACATCTCCCAAACAGGCAGAACCCGAGAAAAGAACAGCTTCCTTTAGAATGGTGTTTTTCAGACATGGTAACTTCAAGATGTTTGGACGTCCACAAGATATATCCACACATTTTAAAGTTAAATTGAAAAACATTTCTTTGGAGTTTGTAACTAGATGGAGAACCTCCAAGGCCAAATTATACCACATTGGGCTCAAGGTTCCCCCAGTCTATTCTGCACCATGTAGTCGCTCTAATGGTTCAGGTATAGGGAAGCTATTTTTTGCAAAAAGAAAGAAGAAAAGAATTTTGCTGCAGCAGGTTAGCTCTTAGGATAAAAGTGACAAGATCCTTTAAACAAGGAAATATCTAGATAGCTTCATGCTAGAATTGGAGGACGGAGTGCACTAATTTCCCAACAAATATGTCCTGAAGTATAGGAAGTTAGTGACAAAAGCAGCTGCAGTTTTTTATTTTCTGCTGCTTTTTTCTTCTTCTTCTTTTGAACAGCTAGGTAGGAAATTCTGCAAGAGAATATTATACCTCTCCTGGAAAGACTTATGCTCCCAAACCAGCAAATCATTTTTAAAAGCTTTATATAAAGGCTACCAGAGTCAGTAGATGCTTTCCATGACATGGATGGAGCCCTCACCAATTATACAGTTGGTGTAGCATTTGGGGACATAAAGTGGGAGGAGGAGTCAGCCTTCCCAGAAACTGACTTGGTCTAATTCATGTGAGAACCTCTGCGTGGGAATCAGTTAAGCAAGTAGCCAGCTTCCACCCTCGCCTGCTTGTCTGAGAGATTGCCGTTGCTTACCTATGTCCCTGTGAGCAAACATTTATTGCATTCCTAAATGCTTGACTGGCACATTATGCAACTGAAAGAACAAGTCAAGAAGTTGACTTAGCTGCCTCTGGGCTGTAGTGACTCAACTCGATCAAAACTGGGTTACCTGCTGTGATGAGTTCACATCATCACAGCCTGCCTTTGTTGTGGGACACTGCTGCAGCTGGTTTTGGTATGCTTCCTAGGTCTGTCTTCTGATGTTTTATTTGGGGCATAAATATTTATGCTTCTTTTTTACTCCCCAATATAATTTAGCCATCTCTTTTCTTGCTGATTCTTTTATCATAGTGGACAAAATTAAATAATTTTTTCCATTCAAGTTTCAAATCTGTGCAGTTTTGCCAGTCTTTCCATTGGGATAATAACTGTAATAAAAACAACTTAGATAAACACGGTGAACTTTTTCTTATTCCATTCAGAATGCTAAGCCTTAACCACAAACTTTTTCACTGGAAGAAAATGGCCATTCCTCCCCTTCCCCACCCCAACATCCATTTTAAATCTATATGCGAATGGTGTAAGAAAACACACACAACTGCTGAGGAAAAGTAGAGGAAAGTATTTGATCAAAAACCTAAAATAATTGCAATTCTATTTTTTTCCATATTGCCTAGCAAATATCAAGCGTGCTCTGTCACAAGCAGAATTTGAGACTTCCTAGAGCCCAGGTATGTTAGATATTAAGTTTGGTGACCAAATACCCTGCTGCTTTCATGGATGAAAATTGAAAGTTCCAGGTCTGAAGTTATATGAATTTTATTTTATTTATTAAATTTATTTGCTGCCTGCCTCATTTTGAAACAACTCTGGGCAGCTTATAGCATTAAAAACATTAAAATCACAAATATTTCTAAACAATAAAAATGGAAATTACAGTTTTGTATCTCACATCAGGACAACAGAAAGCTATGTTCATAGAATGGTGCACGCTCAGCACTGGGATGGAAATATCTACACAAACAAAACAAAACCAGGTAATATTCTTAGAGACATTAGCACAGCCACCACTCAGAAGCCATATAGTGGCAAAGACGCTCAAATAGCCTATGGGCACAAAGGGAGATGGTGAAACCGGTTGTCCCGTTGCTATGGCTCAATAATCACATACAGAATGCAGAAACAGGCATGGAACTGAGAAATCTCCAAATAAACTAATATTAAGTATTATTCAGAATAAGCTACTAAGGACAGAGCTGTTTCAAAGTGGCTTCATCTTTAGCAAAGCATTTCAATTTGCCTCTGGCAACCATCTAAAAGAAATATTGGGTCAGATGGTATCTACTAACAAGAGAGCAGTTTCAATGCAGAAGCAAATGTCCTTGCTGCTCAGGGTTTCATACTGACCTGCAGTGGTTTTTTTTTTTATTTCTTGATGCCTATTATTAATTGAAAATATGAAGATATACAAATGCACATATGATGTTATTGGAATTGTTTCATGTACTTCTAGGGGAAAACATGTTCACGGTTTGGAAAGTTTGGTGGTGCTAAAATCTAACTGGCTACCACAGAATTCACAGCATTAATGTGCAGGTGGTCCTTGACCTATGGGCACAACTGGGACCAGAATTTCCACCCCTTAAGTGATGCAGTCATTAAGTGAGCCGTGTCCGATTTCACAACTTTTTAAAATCATAGTCATTTCAGTGAATCATTAGGTCATTAAGCGAATCTGGCTTTCCTCATTGACTTTGCTTGTTGGAAGCCCCTTGGAAGGACATAAATAGTGATTACATGACCCTGGAAGGCTACAACCATTGTAAATACACACCAGTTGCCAAATTTTGATCACATGCAATGGCTGTAAGTAAGATGACCGGTCATAAGTCCACACAACTCTGCTTGTCTTGACCAACCTGCCAACGTTGGTTCTTGAAGCATCCAGTTCACATCACTGACATGGTGGCCACCTAGTTAGTGTTCTGCCAGTGCAGTGTAACTTCATTTGAGTCACGGAGTGCTTGTATAGGTTGTTTCCGTAAAAATTATTTCTAAAATTGAGATCAGCTGGAGAAGGCTACGTGTGCCACTCGGTACATGAAATCCATGGAAGCGGGCACAAATCGTGTTACAGCCAGGCGTTTAGCAAACTGGGAGGATTAGATTACCATTAGACAAGGTCTGTTTGTGCAATCTTTTCACCTAAGGGATGGTTGGCTGTCCAAGGGGGAGAGAATCAGAACAGCTCTGTTGTTTTCTTCAGCTGCCCTCCATGGGATAGAGAAACACGATCCCAGTTCTTTTTGCTTTGCTGTGTTCCTTCCTGCAGCTTTTCCACTCCCTTTTAGACTTTGTGCCGAGTGCAGAGGGAATCTGCTTAGCCTTTACTTTCTCACATGGTTCAGATGTGCAGGGGTGTGATTGTAAACAAAGTTGTCAAATGCTCCAGAACTGTCTACTCCTCCTGTGTCTTGTTCCCATCATCCCGGGAGGGGGAGGGGTGTTCCAGCAAGAAGGCGTAAGCAAACAAAACAAAACAGTAATCTGCAGCTCTGATAGCATTTTTTTTTTTAAAATGAAAATGTTAATGATAGGTTATCTGACTACCCAAGGTTTGGATTCACTTACTCTTTCTTAAGCACATCTGGTATTTTGTAACAATTTAAGTAGCAGGAGACATAGCCAGCGTTGCCTCGGCAGGATGGAAACTCATCAGGGAAGCCAATGAACTGCACAGCTCCACAGCTTTCTTACACTCTGGGCACCCGGCCAGTGTAGCTAAAATATGTGGATTGGCACTGAGTTCTTGCCACGCAAACACTTCTGGAAATTTCGATGTTCAGGCCTGCCAAGTCCTTTATGCGTAACATGAGTTTCTCTCTTCCTGAGCGGTTGTTTTTAAGCCTTTGCTTGTCTATACAGTTAAGAAGAAATACAATATCTTTGACTTAAATTTCCATTTCTCTGTTGCCAAGGTCGCCGTTTCAGTGAATTAGTAGAAACTTCCCAAAGCATTTGTTTGAGTTACATGGAATAAAACATGTGGAAGAGACCTCTTATTTCCTGGAATTTATTTTTTTTTTGAAAGGAAGGCTATCTGATTAAATTGAGATGGGTTGGTATTTGGAAATGGTAGCTAACTGGGTGACAATTGTTTCATGCTTTAAAAAGCATATAAAATAACATAATATACTGTATCTTATGTTAAAATACCCCTGCTTGTCAAGCGAATGTCTTTGCAGCCACAGATATGAAAGAAAGGTAATCATCTTGTCAACACAAAGGATAATTTGTTTCATCAGCCTGCTGCTGCAAAAAAAAAAAGCCCTTCCCAAAAGCTGCTCCATATTTTTGAATGTTGTGTGATTCATACAACTGAATACCTTTGTATAGCATGGTGCTTAAGTGATTATACTGTAAAATCTGAAATCTGGCAGTGAACGTCCTGAGATTTTTAACATACTGGGATTTATTTATTTTTTAGAACTGAGCTGAAATTATATCAGTAGTGGCATACAAATTAATAAAATAACAGTAAGGAAAGTCATAAAACGTTGATTTTGATACATTTTTGTCTCAATAATTCACAGCAAACAGTTGTGCTTTTTAAAAAAAAATGGCTCTGATCCAGATTTATCTAAGCTAGACATGCTTAAACTCTTCTAGAAGGAAGAATATACACAGAAAAAGAGACGGGTGTTGCTACCCAAGTATGAAAAACATGATTGCAAGCTGCATGGATGTTAAATTTTGGTTAAATGCTTTAACCAAAATTTAAAAAGGAGTGATACGTGTTCAGCTTGATTTTAGTTTAATAATTATGAACATTTTGAACATTCACTGTTAGGATTATTTGCTCTGTGGAGTTTTGTAAGCAATCTATGAAATGGCTGGGAATGAGATGACTCCTTTTCTACTTTGGGTCAGCCTCCTCCCTCTCTATTATACACACACACACATACAGGTATTCTGTGACGTTTATGGCTGACCTTGGTGAGTAAGCTGCTCATAAATGAGAAATGGGAAGGATTGCAAAGGATTCCAAGGGATTTAAAAGATGCCTTTATGTGTAAATGGCCTTGAGGACACAGCCCTTATCTGTGATGTTATTGTATGGTCAATCAAAACACACACACACACACAAACACACAATAAGGATAATTATTTACTAATAAAGGCAAGTGTTGTACTGAATACACAGCAATTGTCCCATTAGTAGTCCCTGTGAGTTTTCCTAGAGTAACAAACCACAGCAAATCCATGGGTTCTCATTTACGCGGAAAGCCAGTGAGGTAGGTTGTCCAACCTCAACTATGACCCAGTTGTAGTCCATCCTCAGCTATGGAAGCTCTATAGGTGACTTTGGGCCAATTCTTTTCACTCAGCCCATCCAACCTTATAGAGTGATTATTACGGCAATAAATAAGTTCAGTATTATGCTTCAATATAAGCATATGCTGAATAAAAACATGGCATGCGAGTTTGATTTATTGTTTACTTTATTAGGCTGTTCATCAGGGGTCCTTCATCAAAAAAATGTCAAGAAGCTGAGCTACAAAATACAATCTAAAACAAAACAAAATCATGAAACAGCATTCACAATGGTACAAATATGGTAGGGGAAGCTAACAATATGTCTAGAAAAAACATTTTGACAGTATGACAGTAAGATCAACATTGTTCTTCTACTGAGAAAAAGATGTCATATTTTGGAGACTATCAGTATCACCTTGGAAGGCTGGAATTGGGGGGGGGGGGA